>NC_134487.1:8270839-8507651 GCF_040206685.1 Ascaphus truei
CCCTTGTGTCCTACTCAATACTCCTCTATACTGCAGAATGGTGTGAGCGCTCAAGGACACAGAACCCCCACCCCCCCCCCTCCCCCCCCGGGAAAAACCACTTGCAAGTCAAGAACGCAAACAAATACAGGTATTACTGCAATATACACTTTAACGGGGCAGACCCGTTTAGGGGGTTAACCTTGGTAAATGACATCCTTTATCATAACCTGACACCCATAAGTGTTTGTAAATCATTACTTAAAGTTAGTTTGTAAACATGGTGAGCGGAGACTTGGGAGGGGTTTGATTTCCTCTGGCTTCTCCCTTGTGTCTGATTACTGTACTAAACTGGAGTTTGCACAGGCAAAGCCCACTTCTTATCTTTATGGGTTCTCTGATATGGGATAGGTGGGCGAAGGGTAAAGAAAACCCCTGATTGACAATCAATCCTCCATTTAGAGGCCCCTAAGGTAATGTGTAATTAATTAGCAAAAGCATTCCCATCTTTGCTTTTAGAACGGGTACATTTAAAGCAGCAGAACAAGCAATATCCTACATCTTTTTATATATATATCAGTTCTGTACTATGAGAAAATACTTGCAGCATTTATATATAAATAAAAATTTATATATATATGTTTTAAAGACATTTTTAATGTTTCTAATGTAGGAAGCGTTTCCAAAGTGACAGCCCCTTCTCCTTCTGACAGGCTCTGGCTCCTGAGCCCCGCCCTCTCTCTAGCAGTGCACCAATTGTATCTAGTAACTGCCCAGACAATCATATTCCAGGAACTACATTGCCCAGAATGCTGTGCAAGAACTGAAATGACCCGAGCAAGCGATTGATTACAGCAGAACGGATCGATGCGCAGCTCAGCTAATCACTTGTCAGTGTGCAGATTGTATAGATGCTCATATTGAATGGGGAAATATATTTTTTTTTTAAACGGTAGCTTGAACTGCCGCTTTAACAAGCTTTGTTTTTGTAAAGGTTATTTACTGGCTGGCTACTTGAGATTGCAGCGTTAAAGGCTCTGCTTTCTGAGTTACAAGAACGGCGGGACTCCATGCCCGTGTGATCTCTAGGGACAGCGTGTATACAGCGTGCTATGTACGGGACATAGGATGGCGAGACTCCATGCCCGTGTGATCTATAGGGACAGCGTGTATACAGCGTGCTATGTACGGGATGTAGGATGGAGACTCCATGCCCGTGTGATCTATAGGGACAGCGTGTATACAGCGTGCTACGTACGGGACGTAGGATGGAGACTCCATGCCCGTGTGATCTATAGGGACAGTGTGTATACAGCGTGCTACGTACGGGACCTAGGATGGAGACTCCATGTCCGTGTGATCTATAGGGACAGTGTGTATACATCATGGTACGTACGGGATGTAGGATGGAGACTCCATGCCCGTGTGATCTATAGGGACAGTGTGTATGCATCGTGCTATGTACAGGATGTAGGATGGCAAGACAATGCCTGTGTGTAATTTTTTTTTAGGGACAATGTATGCATCGTGCTACGTACAGGATGTAGGATGGTACCCAGGACATTCTGGTTGTGGCAGCTCTCCAGGACAATCTGTACATCTCTCTGCAGCAGGCGAGACTCTGTGAAGAACTTTGCTTCAGCCGCAAAGGGCTCGGGGCTCTCGCTGCCGTCCGCTTCCCTTTTGAATGTCGGGCACTGCAAAGGCAGGTACAACACTTAGAAATGCAAAAATCACAGGAGTGAGGCCCAAGGGGGAACGCGCACGACAAACGTAGGACCTAATCTGAGAGGCCAGCACAATGAAAGCATCACTGGTAGGAATGAATAACGCATGGATCAGAGCGACGCTTCCCAGAGGCGCGGTCGGCGGGATCTCCGGGGACTGACACTTCCAGTCATTGTATACGCGCTCGTTTATTAGAAGTTTATTCGGTGTTTAGATGGAACCAATGCCAGCACAATCTTCTAATAATGAAATCACAAACTAAACAGTCTATAGGACCCTTGGAGATCGGGTTTACCACGCCACGTACTGGTCTGTATATCTCCGTGATCACGCTTGCGTTATCTTTGGTAACTGCGCTGTAGACGAGTAACGGCTGTTCGTACATTTTCATGCAGGTTCACTTTACAATGAGGGAATCTCCTCCATGTGGATGTAACTGATCGTTAAGTTTCACCCGACTTCCCCCCACTAACGGGAAGAGGTCTGTGTGACCAGGGTGTGTGTTTTTATCCCTCACTGGGTGTAGTTCTTCCCCACAGACTGACGCGCACTTTAACAATGAGGTTGTGGGGTTTGCCACACATTAGCCAAATGTAATGATGCATCTCAGCCGTGTGTACCCAACGGGGATCTCACGGACCAATCAGGCATACCCGCTGTATGTAATCCTTCACCAACGCACCAATTGGACAATAACAGCCGCTACTTCTGTATACATCAGGGGTGGCCAACTCCAGTCAAGTGCCACAAACATGTCACGGTCAGGATATCTCTGCTTCAGCACAGGTGGCTGAGTCAGATGTACCAGATTCCTGGTCTGTCGGTGGCCCTTGAGTACTGGAGTTGGTCACCTTTGTTTTAGACAAATGAATAAGCTACCCGTTCGGACAGCACAGGTGTGTGCGCCGGTAATGGACAGGAGTACGAGTGAGTGAATGGATGTGATTGGAATAGAATTTGTACTTTTACTACAATAAACAAAGAAACCCCAATGCACATCCAATGACAAATCTAGTAAATTACTATATACTTTCTCTATATATGTTCTTCTCATATGTATGGGTCATTCAGTTCCATCGTTTGGCCAAAACATCTTCATGTCCACAACCATGTCAAGCTAACCCTTCCAGCAGGCACCTACACTAGCAATGTTATACTGTCCCCTATGTATGTCCTCCCCTGCATAGAGACAGGATGTAGCCAATAATAGCATGGGAATCTCACCTTTATTCCAGACAGCATGACTGTGACCATATAGAAATCGGGAAGCAGCAATGCCCGCACCACACTGCCATCCCTCACGTGCTCGATAACGGCTGCAAAAGAAGAACGCTACACTGTCACAACGGTTTCACCCATCGTCTCCTGCCCGCACCTACGCCTTGATACAATGCACGGCGTGTATACACGCGCTGTATATACACATATCACACAGGACTCCAGCTGGGAAAGCATACAACCGCCACTGGTTTATACTGGCACTGCACAGAGCATATAATGCCGACGCCGCAGGACACATTAGGATGTGCCACGTTTAATGCTCATCACTTGCATGTCCACGATCAGGTACATGCAATTGAAACACGCAGTCACACACGGGACCCGGATTAACTAACGATATGAAGGCGTAGCCACCAACTGGATCTATTTAGCAGGTACTATACATATTATAAACAAGAGCACCTATAGTACCCGTTTCCTCAGGTGTTATCACTCAATAATTACTAAACTTTGGACAGAAACAATGCACCTGTAACTAACGGTGCAATCTCACAGGCGGAGTGTCCAATTTCTTGGAGGCTTCTGAACGGGGAAGTGTTTGGCGAACAAGCGTTTCCTTCCCCCTTATCCTGCCCGATTGTGCTGCACGCCTTGGGGGGGAGGGGAGGAGGCGAGGGAGGGGAGCGCAGCCAGAGGCAACCACCTTCTCCTAAATCTAACTTTACAAACTAAATTAAAAATATTCTGGGTGTCGGATTTGGGTACTATGAAATGAAAAACCCAGATAGGACCCCCTTAGTCAGGTCACTAGAAATAGTTAATGTCGATCCTAGGGACTATACTGGTCATCAGCAAAAGACATTCGATGAAGACTGTAAATGCTCCTTAACACTACTACCACGGAAAAAAGGAAAACGTGTCCATTTAACCTATTAAAGCTGCAGTTCAGTCAATATCCTGCATGTTTGTTTTTTTTAATAAATCAGTTTTGTAGTAAGAAAAAATACTTTTAGCATTTTCTGTTTTTAAAAAACAACAACTTTGAAAGACCAATTTTCTTGTATTCTATTTTAACAGCCATTTGCTAAGGCACTGCCCCATCATGTCCTGTCACAAGCCCTGGCACACCCCTTTGTCAGCCCTGCCCTCCCTCTAGCACTTGTCAGTGCAGGAGTGCTCATGAATATTCATGAGCTTCCACTGCCGGTCAAGCAGATTATAAACAAATGCCAGCTTTTAATATGTCACCAAATTTCGACCTATCAATACATGGAAAACGAATTGAGCTGCAGCTATACTGCTCTTTAGGTAATTAGAGATTGCACACATGAAACTATTGAAGTAAAAAATAAATGTAAAAAAAATAAATAAAAAAAGACTGACCTGCAGCTTTAAGCCCACCCCTGTCCTCAGACCCCTTCCAGCCCAGGAACGACTGCCCCTTTCGTTCATATTTAAATATCCTTTTTAAAAGTCAAGCCTGGAAATCTTTGCAAACATTGTAACTTCAGGGTGAATTCTGTCCCTTACCCCAGTGGGGCGCAAGCTTGTTAAGGGGGGGCGCGGCAGTTGGCATGGCAACGTGACTTTACCCCGCGGCGTCACGCCGGACAGAGGCTAAGGGAGGGGGTGGGGGGCGCGAGCAGGGAGGGAAGCAGGCAGGGGGGCACAGCAGGGAAAGATTGCACACCCCTGCCTTACCCAGTGTTCAGAGTTAGGCATGAATAAACCAGATTACCTTATCGATGGGGCAAAAGATGGGGGCAGGTGGGGCGAGACACTGATTCACATCTCTCCCGTACTGGGTAATTAACCCGTTCCCGGCCAGAGGCCAGCAACGCATTACAGGCGCCTCTTACAAAGAAAGAGCCATCGATAGGACACCAAATGAACGTATATACACACTGATATACAGGGGAGTATTTTTAATCCATTATTCACTTTGTTTTAACCAGTCGCGCCATTAGTTTAATTTGGTCTAACGAGGGATGGGTCTTTTAAACGCTGCATAGTGATTACACTTGAAGTGTTGACTGTTTTTCTATTAAAGCAGAAAGTTTGGAGTTGGTTAACAAAAAACCCCAAAGCAGCCGGGTTTGAGGGTACGGCTGAATGATGTTACGGCGAGTATAAATAACGAAGGGAAGAGAATCGGGGCTCCACGGATTTGCTCAATAAACTAATTTATTGCCAATAGACTTAACGTTTCGGCCACACAGGACTTTCACAGCAACAAATGTCTGCTTGTGAGAAAGGCCTGTGTGGCCGAAACGTTAAGTCTATTGGCAATAAATTAGTTTATTGAGCAAATCCGTGGAGCCCCGATTCTCTTCCCTTCGTTATACCCTGGATTGATAGAGAATCCTGACCCAGGAGCACCGGTAGTTATATCCCCTTTTTTCTGATTATAATAGTGTGCAGCAATGTATCCTTCTTCTATACAGCGAGTATAAATGCCATAGTTACCCGTGAGAAGCGCAATGCCAAGCGCTATACTCAGAGGGCGCTCCGGAATCTCGCCACCAATACAAGGGCTTAAATGTCCAATACTTCAACGCAAGCCGTGTCTGTAGCTATGGGCAATGTGACACTTTAAATCTCACAGGATTAAGTGAAGCTCGTTTTTATCTGCTACTCCAAAACGTTTGAATACAGGTCTTAATCCAGGTAATTGACACAAGCGAGCGTGTTTGTCAGACAAGTGGTCAGGTCTGGGAAGTGCCATTTGTGAAACATAAACCCTGTTTGTTCAAAGGCAGAAGTGTGCCCTGTACGCGCGGCTTGTACAAGCACTGGCTGAGCGGGGTGGTCAGGCTGAAGTAGCCAGGTGAGCCAAGAGGTCCTTTATCTGCTCTGCCTTGTACAACAATGTTAAAAAAGTATTTCCACTATACTTAAAGGGTCAGTCCCTCGTAGGACTGAAGTGTACTAATGGCAGTGAGATGGTTAAAGGGTCAGTCCCTCCTAGGGGCGAAGTGTACTAATGGCAGTGACATGGTTAAGGGGTCAGTCCCTCCTAGGGGCGAAGTGTACTAATGGCAGTGACATGGTTAAGGGGTCAGTCCCTCCTAGGGGCAAAGTGTACTAATGGCAGTGACATGGTTAAGGGGTCAGCCCCTCCTAGGGGCGAAGTGTACTAATGGCAGTGACGGTTAAGGGGTCAGTCCATCCTAGGGGCAAAGTGTACTAATGGCAGTGACATGGTTACGGGGTCAGTCCCTCCTAGGAGAAAAGTGTACTAATGGCAGTGACATGGTTAAGGGCTCAGCCCCTCTTAGGGGCGAAGTGTACTAATGGCAGTGACAGGGTTAAGGGGTCAGTCCCTCCTAGGGGCAAAGTGCCCTAATGGCAGCGACATGTTATCACACCTGGGTGTTGCCAATTAGATTGTTATTTTTTTTTAGAACAGGTAGTTTTCTTTCTGTAGGATTCTATGGGAAGCTTTGTTGTAGCCAAATCGATAGCCTTGGCGAGTCACCCAACGCATGCGCCTTCCCCCAGCATGGCGTCTTTATAAATATGGGATGAAGTATCCCGAGAACCTGGTGGTTCAGGACAGAGGCTCCATCTCTTACTGGGAACACAAACTTTACCGTCCAAAACTCCAGCCAGCACTTCTGCTTTATCCATATGAAAAGACGACTAGCATTAATTCCTACTGAATTTTAAACAGCCTACAAATGTGCCTTTTACCTGGCGCAGGGCTAAGTGCAGAAAACTGATCCTCCCTGCACCCAAAAGGCCCTCTTACCATTGACCGGCTTCTGGTGCATGGAGTCTACAAAGTTTCTGGTGTTCTCGATGGCGTATTTGAGGTCTCGGACAGTGTGAGAGCCAGTCACTTCAGCCCAGAGTCCCATCTTCGCCGCTCTCGCTTGTTCTTCTATTTCCACCAACCTGCTCTGTTCGGGTCTGACAAGGAAACACAAGGACCTTTTAATGGACGGCATTTATATCGTGTCACACACAGCCCATTACATACAATTCTGTGCACACAGTACCTTGCTCCACAGCTTAGAATCCAACTACAAAAGGATTTAAAAGGAGTCTGATTTTATTTAAGGCACCAAGGATTTAGTTTTAGGCTATTAAACTCATTACTATGATTATTAGGTCCTTTGGATCTGCATCTTTCGGGCAAGCTATGTGCATAATTATGAGTAATGCAAAGACTCCTGTCTGTACGTCTAGCAGCACAGCACGAAGATTGTAAGCTCCCCGGGCAGGGATTCCGTCCCCTCCGTGTGTACGTTTGTGTAACACTCGCTTATCCCCAATGATAGTGTTGTATAGTACGTGTGCAGACTGTTGGGTATTTAGTCCTCATTCTATAAATAAAACCGCAAAAACGTGGACAAAGCAACAGTCCGGTTGGAGGCCAACTCCAGACCTCAAGGGCCACCAACAGGCCTGGTTTTGGGAATATCCCTGCTTCAGCACAGATGGCCAATGACAGATTCTTGGAAAGGCAAGCCAACACCCACTGGCCATGACCTGGAAGAGTTGTAAGGTTTCCTGGCCTTAACCGCCCCCTGCCCCTATAGCACCATCGGATTTTTGGCAGACCAAGGTTGGGCCAAAGCAACCAAAGGGTAAGAGATTGGTGCAATGCATTAAAATCCTGATGGGCGATACCTTGGGAGGGGTGCGGTGTTGGAAATATTTGCCCCCCACGATACTCGAGACTATCGTGATACTTTTTATTTTGTACCACCCTGCCGGTTACAGGATCAGTCCCTGCTAACAAGACACCCGTAGTAACCCAGTACTTTGGGGTGGTTTTACCATTGTCTAATCCCTCCTGTGAACAGAAGTGTAAAGTGCTGTATATACATGGCGCTGTTTACGCACCGCGCACTAGGATGGGGGGTTTTCACTTCATCGCTTCATCTAATCAGGGTGATTATGTGTAAGGAAGCCAGCTACATTATTGCATTAGTCTGCTTAGTGACCCGCTCCTCTACACAGCCTGTTCTACAAGTAAAATGTCAGATTGTGAACGTGTTAAAAGCCAAAATATTAGTGTTTTCAAATAACCCCAAGACAAGGAGCACTTTCCCCGTTAAATGGCAGCGCGGTGGAAGGGTCAGCGAGCTCTAATTAAACGGCTGCTGTAACTGCGTGCTTCCTCTGGGTGGGAAAGGCCATTTGCCTGCCGCGCTGATTACACAGCCAGTTATTCCGTGGTACAAAGCCAAGCATACAAATGATTCATTTCCAGCTAAGTGAGGGCGGTATTGATCAATGGTGGGGATTTGAAAAGGCTTCTGGAGTCACAGAGGGAACATAAAGTGAGGCTGAGAACCGGGGCGGCCAATTGCAGTCCTCAAGGGCCACCAACAGGTCATTAGGAATATCCCCGCTTCAGCGAAGGGGCTCAATCAGTCCCTGCTTCAGCACAGGTGGTCCAGTCTTTGACTGAGCCCCTGATTGAGCCTCCTGTGATGAAGCAGGGATATCCTGAAAGCCTGACCTGTTGGTGGCCCCTGACGGGAGCTGGCCGCCGTGGCTCTGTACATTAGATGTAGTAGTGCTGCTCACGTTGGGGGACTCTGCTCCTCACAGAATAAATAAGCTGCTGACATTTTAAGCAACTTGCAGGTTTCTGCCCTATTTTAATTTAAGATGTTCCAATAAATTTCCATTCAACAGTTTGAACCACAAAATAATTCCACTCAAATCTTTTACGCCAGCAGTGCAGAACCGACGCGCTTCTCAGCAGGGGATCCCCCGGAGGGACTGCACACGTTGTACAAACGTCAACGGAATGGTGCGACAAGCTGCCTTAGGGGAGGGGTGCACAAACTGGGGGGTACGGGACCGCGCCCCGCGGTTAGAGGCCGCGCTCTTCGCCACATTTAAACGGAGAGAGCGCACGGGGGCCTCCGGCTCTTACCTTCTCTCCGGCTCCTCCTGCATCGCCTGATCACAGGACGCCGCAAAGATGAGGCCACAGAGCAGGTAAGAGGGCGCGACTTAAAGCTTGCGCACCCCAGCCTTAAGTTACAGCAATATTTAGTAAACGTGGCCACGGTCACTACGCACTTTAACTACATCTAAAACTTCGATATATGAGAATATGGTTAAAAAACCCTTTACCTTCTAAACTATTTAACACCAGAGACAGAACATGAAACACAGAGAGCTGAGTGCTACATCCAAAGACACTAATACACGGTACAGAGTGAGAGAGTGAGAGAGTGAGAGAGTGAGAGAGTGAGAGAGTGAGAGAGTGAGAGAGTGAGAGAGTGAGAGAGTGAGAGAGTGAGAGAGTGAGAGAGTGAGAGAGAGAGAGAGAGAGAGAGAGAGAGAGTGAGAGAGTGAGAGAGTGAGAGAGTGAGAGAGTGAGAGAGTGAGAGAGTGAGAGAGTGAGAGAGTGAGAGAGTGAGAGAGTGAGAGAGTGAGAGAGTGAGAGAGTGAGAGAGTGAGAGAGTGAGAGAGTGAGAGAGAGAGTGAGAGAGTGAGAGAGTGAGAGAGTGAGAGAGTGAGAGAGAGAGTGAGAGAGTGAGAGAGTGAGAGAGTGAGAGAGTGAGAGAGAGAGAGAGAGAGAGAGAGTGAGAGAGTGAGAGAGTGAGAGAGTGAGAGAGTGAGAGAGTGAGAGAGTGAGAGAGTGAGAGAGTGAGAGAGTGAGAGAGTGAGAGAGTGAGAGAGTGAGAGAGTGAGAGAGTGAGAGAGTGAGAGAGTGAGAGAGTGAGAGAGTGAGAGAGAGAGTGAGAGAGTGAGAGAGTGAGAGAGTGAGAGTGAGTTAATATATATATCTTTTCAATAAAATGGTCTTTTAGCTTAACTCTTTGGCCAAAGTGTTGTAAGCTGCAAAACATACAGGACCCCTATAAGCTCATATTGAACCCCCAAAATAACCACAACATATATATATGCGTATAAGTGTCAAACTAGCAATACAACGCCTGACGATAGAAGTAAACACTCCAAATCTAAGCCACTTTTTTTGCCATATCCGCGGTATACTGCAGGAAAGTACCAATACATTGTACCCAGGATAAGGAGGTCTGGCTGGGTATGAGGCAGCATCGGGGAGGGGGATATTTATATTAATACACGCAATGGCGCAAGACTGAGTGCGAAGCTTACGTTGTGGCCCTAACACCTTCCCGCCGAGAGGCCAATCCTTCCGCTACGAGGGACTCCGCGATGTTCTCTCCGGATGTGTCTGGGGAAAGAAATAAAGGTGTGTACATAAAGCAGAACGTGCAGTGAAGACCCCACAGGGAGGAGCGTTCACCATACGGCCGGGACGCGGTGATCGAGGCACACAGAGACTTCCTACAAGTAATATGGATCTGGATTTATAGCGCACGGCCAAAACAAAGTAATACAACGTCTCATATTTACAGGTGTGACCACACGGCCAATATCCTCCACACTGTTATACATCCAGATCCGAGGCGCCCAAAGCAGGAAAATACCACCGATTATCGGGCAACACTGCAGGGCCAGCCAACTGCAATCCTCAAGGGCCACCAACAGGTCAGGTTTTAAGGAAATCCCTGCTTCAGCATAGGTGGCTCAGTGGAAGCAGAGACTGATTGAGCAACCGGTGCTGAAGCAGGGATATCCTTAAAACCTGACCTGTTGATGGCCTTTGAGGACCGGAGTTGCGCAGCACTGCACTACTGGATAAAGCGGAGAAGAGCTGGCGATACGCGCTCCTTATAAGACCCCCCCCCCTCTATTTCTATAGGACGTGCAACGCTGAGGTGGTCTTTGTACAGAGGGGTCTTTGTACCAAGGCAATTGGAGCAAAAAAAACGGATTTTTATTCTGCGCCTCTGGTCTGGGCGCCAGTCATCACCCACGTGTGCGCTCACTCGGGCGTGAGTTACACAACGCCGCGGTTATTATGAGACGTATCAGATACTGCACCTCTGTGGATCACATTTTATTCCTTCAACTTGTACCCCCCAAATAAAAATCCCCCAGTTTATTGGGGTGTGTACCTTGTAATAATCTGAAGATGGGGGGGGGGGCGGGGGGGGCTTCTTCACCGGATGCAGCAGTACCCCCTAAAAAAAAAAAAGGAACCGTTCCCCAAGCCCTTTCTTTGCTCTAAACTTGCCTTGGTCCATAAACCCAAAGTGCACAGAGATGACCCAAAAAATAGAACTACAATATATGCATCAATATACACGGAATTAACCTGTATCTACTTTATTTCCTTTATAAATCACCAATACAGAAATAAAAAAAATATAACACGACTTTCCCTACAAATAAAGCTGAAAACGGCACCCCTACATGCAGATCATATACACCCCATCACTTCCCACCGCGGGGGACCTTTCAGCAGCAGGGCAAGACCCCCAGGCAAATCCAAGAGGGACAGAAATCATGCCGTGGGTTATTTTGCAGGGAAGCATTGAATGCACACAGTATATATCCATATCAGTATTATATCCCAAGCTATACACCAACGTGTCACCTTCTCACTGGAAAGGCGTCTATACCTGGCACCATGTTCTGACGCAGCCCCTGTAAAGGGACGAACCCCCCGCTTCACGTGTTCTGATAAACGTTTATAAAAAGGAGCCCAGATTAATGTGCAGAACGCCTACATTTATCCCGATATTTGGGACACAACATTTTATTATAAAGTCAAAATCCCAGCCTGCGGGAACCCATTTGTCTTTTGGGAATTACCTTTTATCTTTCAGCCTAATTGTGTAATTCACTGCCCTCCGGGAATACTACATGTCATGTCATTGTATTGGCACCGGTTGTTGTTGTCGTGGGATATAAATATGGCCGCCAGCGTAAAACTGCTAATTGCCAAAATCAGTGCAGCACTTAACTTCATAGACACAGGATTTTGTTTTTAACGCCCCTGTAAGCAGAAGGTATTGGACACCTTGTGACATGCCACGGTGTGTCTCTGAATTGGCTTTTTGGGAGAAGGTTTACAAGTCCATAACATTAAAGTGCTCGACCATGTTACATGGCTGACTGCTTTCACATGGCTACACCTAAAGTATTCTGCTAAATAGGGCGGGGGCATTAAATGAGCAATTACTGAAATGCTGAACGAGTCTACAGGCCTCATGTACAGAATAACCACCAGAATAGCACACATACTGCCCCATGAAGAAGCAGGCATCAGCCACGTGCCAGGGGACCAGGCTCGGGGCCCCAGCCACGTGCCAGGGGACCAGGCTCGGGGCCCCAGCCACGTGCCAGGGGACCAGGCTCGGGGCCCCAGCCACGTGCCAGGGGACCAGGCTCGGGGCCCCAGCCACGTGCCAGGGGACCAGGCTCGGGGCCCCAGCAACAGGGCCCCAGTATCAGGGTCGGGGCCCCAGCAACAGGGCCTCGGTATCAGGCTCAGGGCCCCAGTATCAGGCTCGGGGCCCCAGCAACATGGCCCCGTTATCAGGCTCAAGGTCCCGGCTTCCATGTCTAAAGCAGACAGGAAAGAAGATGCAGGAGCAGCGTTGCCATAAGTCGCCCGCGTACTTATCCCAAAACTTATTACAGCGAGAGGCGGCCTGATGGAAAATCCATAAGAAATCAATTACCCTAATCTAAACAAGTATTACCGTTAAATGAGAACTGCTCAGCGGCTATCCCCTTTATTACTGCCACATAGTGCCGCACGAATACTAATAATCAGCTTACAGCTTCGTTATAATTTAGAGCAGCAATCCTCTCCTCCTCCCATCGATTGCTTTATTTCTTTACGGAACGCGCAAGCTGTGTGGACGAGACGCCATTTTTAGCTCCGGGGGACCCCCATATTCCTGAGAGAGGTACCTCTGTTTTAGTTGGCAGGGGTTATTGCCCCGCTCCCGCTAGGGAGAGCAAAATGGCTGCCAAATTCTGCAGGCCAACCCAGAGACACGTCATGGAAAATAGGGGGTGGGGGGGGAAAGGGGTGGGGAGAGGGGAGGAGGAGGGGGGGAGGGGGGGAGGAGAGGGGGGGGGAGATGGGGGGGGGGAGAGGGGAGGAGGGGGGAAGGGGGAGAGATTTAAGATGATGGTCTCTGACTGAAAAAGCACTAGATCATTTATTTGCAGTCTTTGTATTGCCTCTAACTCAAAGGCACTACCCACATCCCTATACCCATGCACCCATGCACCCATGCACCCATGCACCCATGCACCCATGCACCCATGCACCCATGCACCTCAGCGCCCGGCGAGAGCAAGTCGCTCTACTCCACATACAGCAAAAACATCTCCCATCTTTTCAAGTGCAACACTCTTTTGCTGCTGTTTTTAGCAATCCCACCCTTCTCCGATTCCTTGTAACCAAAACCAGTTGCCGAGAAGGTGCCCGCCTGGGAGTTTAAAATGGCCGCCGCCATTCACACCTCATTAAGATGGAGGTTGCCGTGGCAACAGCTGGTGTCAGTGGGGCAAACAGGTGAAAATAACTCAACAAACGAGAAAGAATGAAATTCATGCACCGGGTTATGCGATTACTTCATTTGTTTTGGGGGGGGTAATAAGCTTTCTACCGAAGCCGGTTATGTCCTACCCACCTTTGCCCAGGAAGACCATCCCGTACTCTCTGCCTTGCGGTGTCTTGTACTCCACGGTGAAGCAAACTTCTTTACCGATCAGCTTTTTCCTCAGGAACTCCCGTGCAGGGAACGCCCAGGGCTGCAAGAGGAGGCGTGAAAACAACGGTCACAATTGCGTTTTGGGGGACTTCCCCCCCCCTCCCCCCCGGCGGCACATCCCATACCGATTTAAGGCGACGCTCTTAGCCGAGGTAACGCACAAAATAAAGCGTTAAAAAGCATGCGTGAACCTGTGTTCTCAACCACGTTACCGTAAGAACGCGGTGTGGTGCGGTAACGCTGGCACGCCAACTGCGCAGCGACGTCCGTTACATCTGGACGCAAAGGGAAATATTCACATATACTTGCAGGTTTTAGCTGGATGATAACGTCAGTGTTATTGCTACACCACAGAACCACGGTTTTATTATTACATCCTGACACTGGCGCGGGGGCGCGGGGGCGCAGGGGCGCAGGGCGCTCAGCAGGTCCTCAATCTCCCGGGGTCTTCAGGACGGGAGAGGAGCACAACTCATTAAATGGGGTCGCTGTTTCAGTAAGGCTGAAGGCACAGCCCCCCCAGGGCCAAGGTCCAGTCCTCAAGGGCCACCAACAGGTCAGGTATTAGGGATATCCCTGCTTCAGCACAGGAGGCTCCATCAACACCAACAGGCACCCACCTAAGCTGAAGCAGGGATATATCCTGAAAAGCTGGTCTGTTAGTGGCTCGAGGACCACGTTTGCCCCTCCCCCAAATGGCGAGATCACAGAAGGGATTAACTCTGTAAAGACTTGGAAGCATGCGCCATCTCCATGAATTGTAGGAATTTGCACGTGAAGGAAATAGAGCGCAGGGTTCGCGCGCGGAACGGGAAAGCGAGCGCGGAACGGGAAAGCGAGCGCAGTACGGGAAAGCGAGCGCAGTACGGGAAAGCGAGCGCAGTACGGGAAAGCGAGCGCAGTACGGGAAAGCGAGCGCAGTACGGGAAAGCGAGCGCAGTACGGGAAAGCGAGCGCAGTACGGGAAAGCGAGCGCAGTACGGGAAAGCGAGCGCAGTACGGGAAAGCGAGCGCAGTACGGGAAAGCGAGCGCAGTACGGGAAAGCGAGCGCAGTACAGGAAAGCGAGCGCAGTACAGGAAAGCGAGCGCAGTACAGGAAAGCGAGCGCAGTACAGGAAAGCGAGCGCAGTACAGGAAAGCGAGCGCAGTACAGGAAAGCGAGCGCAGTACAGGAAAGCGAGCGCAGTACAGGAAAGCGAGCGCAGTACAGGAAAGCGAGCGCAGGGTCCGCGCGCGGTACGGGAAATAAAGCGCAGGGTCCGCGCGCGGTACGGGAAATAAAGCGCAGGGTCCGCGCGCGGTACGGGAAATAAAGCGCAGGGTCCGCTCGCGGTACGGGAAATAAAGCGCAGGGTCCGCGCGCGGTACGGGAAATAGAGCGCAGGGTCCGCGCGCGGTACGGGAAATAGAGCGCAGGGTCCGCGCGCGGTACGGGAAATAGAGCGCAGGGTCCGCGCGCGGTACGGGAAATAGAGCGCAGGGTCCGCGCGCGGTACGGGAAATAGAGCGCAGGGTCCGCGCGCGGTACGGGAAATAGAGCGCAGGGTCCGCGCGCGGTACGGGAAATAGAGCGCAGGGTCCGCGCGCGGTACGGGAAATAGAGCGCAGGGTCCGCGCGCGGTACGGGAAATAAAGCGCAGGGTCCGCGCGCGGTACGGGAAATAGAGCGCAGGGTCCGCGCGCGGAACGGGAAATAGAGCGCAGTACAGGAAATAGAGCGCAGTACAGGAAAGCGAGCGCAGTACAGGAAAGCGAGCGCAGTACAGGAAAGCGAGCGCAGTACAGGAAAGCGAGCGCAGTACAGGAAAGCGAGCGCAGTACAGGAAAGCGAGCGCAGTACAGGAAAGCGAGCGCAGTACAGGAAAGCGAGCGCAGTACAGGAAAGCGAGCGCAGTACAGGAAAGCGAGCGCAGTACAGGAAAGCGAGCGCAGTACAGGAAAGCGAGCGCAGTACAGGAAAGCGAGCGCAGTACAGGAAAGCGAGCGCAGTACAGGAAAGCGAGCGCAGGGTCCGCACGGTACAGGAAAGCGAGCGCAGGGTCCGCGCACTGTACAGGAAATTACAGGCAGGTTCCGCGCAGTACAGGGAAGTACAGACAGGTTCCGCGCAGTACAGGGAAGTACAGACAGGTTCCGCGCAGTACAGGGAAGTACACGCAGGTTCCGTGCAGTACAGGGAAGCACAGACAGGTTCCGCGCAGTACAGGGAAGCACAGACAGGTTCCGCGCAGTACAGGGAAGCACAGACAGGTTCCGCGCAGTACAGGGAAGCACAGACAGGTTCCGCGCAGTACAGGGAAGCACAGACAGGTTCCGCGCAGTACAGGGAAGCACAGACAGGTTCCGTGCAGTACAGGGAAGCACAGACAGGTTCCGCGCAGTACAGGGAAGCACAGGCAGGTTCCGTGCAGTACAGGGAAGCACAGGCAGGTACCGTGCAGTACAGGGAAGCACAGACAGGTTCTGCGCAGTACAGGGAAGCACAGGCAGGTTCCGCGCAGTACAGGGAAGCACAGGCAGGTTCCGCGCAGTACAGGGAAGCACAGGCAGGTTCCGCGCAGTGCAGGGAAGCACACGCAGGTTCCGAGCAGTGCAGGGAAGCACACACAGGTTCCGCGCAGTACAGGCAGGTTCCGCGCAGTACAGGCAGGTTCCGCGCAGTACAGGGAAGCACACGCAAGTTCCGTGCAGTACAGGGAAGCACACGCAGGTTCCGCGCAGTGCAGGGAAGTACACGCAGGTTCCGTGCAGTACAGGGAAGCACACGCAGGTTCCGCGCAGTGCAGGGAAGCACAGGCAGGTTCCGTACAGTGCAGGGAATTACACGCAGGTTCCGCACAGTGCAGGCAGGTTCCGCGCAGTACAGGAAAGCACACGCAGGATCCGTGCAGTGCAGGGAAGCACACGCAGGATCCGTGCAGTACACGCAGGTTCCGCGCAGCGACATTACAGCTTTTCCTAAAACTGCTGATGTTTCTGGAACTAGGACGGGCAAGTCTCCTACTAAATCAGTTCCATTTACACCCAGCAGAGGGCACTGCAGCCCCACTCCCGTGTCACCGATCAACAGGGTTCATCCTGCTGCCAACATCAAACACTGGAGCCGGGGCGCTCAACGCCAGGCCGCCAACAGGACAGGTTTGCGGGCTATCCCTGCTTCAGCAGAGATAGGTCAGAGGCTCAGTCGTAGACTGAGCCACCTGTGCTGAAGCAGGGATATCCTGAAAACCTGACTTGTTGGGGGGCTTGAGGACTGGAGTTGTGCCCCGGCACTGGAGGCCCAATGCAGGGACAGCTGTTTAACAGAGGAGAGACTGTGCAAATAGTGTTATAAGTATGTGCTGTGTCGCTACATTGCCTGGCGACACCATGCAGTGTCCCGCGTACACCAAGGCATGGATACCACAAACCGACATCACTAACAGCAACAATGTGTCCGGCAAATCCACGGGGAAAAGTACCGACAATATTTATCATTAAGTTTTTGTCTAAATATGAACCGTGGGACACTGGGGTGTGCAAGGCTGGTTTGGGGGGTGGGGAGAGAGCGGCAGACACACAGGGAGAGGCAGATACACACATGGGGAGGGGTGTGAGAGATACATTTTCAGCAGGCACCACGTCCGCCCGCGTCTGGCTTTCCGACGACGTCTCCGGTTTCAGGACAGTTAGGAGATGACAGCGACTGCTGGGAAGAGTCACTTCTCACAGAAGCAAAAGTAACGCGCTCACTGTTTCTAGCCTGGGACTGTAGTGTATGGGGAACACTGCGTGTACGGGGAACACTGCGTGTACGGGGAACACTGCGTGTACGGGGAACACTGCGTGTACGGGGAACACTGCGTGTACGGGGAACACTGCGATATATATTACACGTGAACTCGGCAGATTCATAAAGTCTACATATTACCAACAAAAGCAACAATATACCACCAACCCAAAAACTACTTGTGTGTGTCTATTCTTTAAAAGCTTGTGTATGTTTATATATGTATAGGGAGGAAGGCGTGGGGCGTGCAGAGATGCCCAAATACCCAACACAAATATAAATAGGACCTTCAAAAGGCCGTCTTACAGTGACCCATGGCCCAGTCACCCGTACTCTGCCCCACATTAACACGGGAGGGAAACCGTCTTTCTACTCGCCACCACCCGCCAGTGACCCGTGTAACATGTCACATTCCGCGGCTACGCAAACCAGTTCAGAGGCAGCGGGGAGGAGGTGCATGGTATCAACTGCGCACAACCACGGGCCTGATGTGAAATCCACACGGGTAATCAGTGGTGTGCGCTGGAGCAGAAGGATATTTTGAACACACACTGAGCTGACACTTTATAGTAATCTCAGGGTTTCAGATTAGATGACACCAGTTTAACACATTGACGAGCTACGAAGGAAAAACTCCTATTTCTCGTTTAATGAACACGTACCTCCCGCAGCGTATCTGGGATGTGTTAACTAAATTTGTCACTGTATTAAGTCCTTAACACCGTGTATATATTGTAACTATACAAAGAACGAATGCTCACAAGATGCAGAGTATCCCCCAGCCATGAGACAGGTGCCGGGAGCTGCTCATGTAACAAATTAAAGCCGTTAATTGCCTCCTTTGCCTGATTGAGCCAAATTGATTTTAGATTAGCAGTGCGGGATTAGAGGGGTTGTACTTGCTGGTCGGACAAAGCTGCGCTTTTCCTGAAGAACTTGGGGATACTTTTACCTGCCAGGGGGTGTTTGATTTCGCGTCTCGCCTCACGCTCTGATCTTTGCAGCTTCTCTGGCACAGGGGGCTTGTTAGCAGAATTTGCACAGCAGTATAACAGCTTTGTGAGAAGACGCGCATGAGATCGGAAAGCCGGGAGGGACGGACAAGGCAGAAACACTGCCCCGCACAAGCCTCCAGCAGCCAAACGGTTAAAGATCTGAAGCTATCTTCCCTCCCCCTGATGGTTACTGGGAGAGCCTGAGCTGCCTTTCTTTCCGTTAGACGATTTCACACATACCCACTTCTGGACGCCTGATGGGGTTCCCCCAAGAGCTGCTCCCCTCTGCACAGAACCAGCATGCTAAGGGTTCATATCTGCGTTTGCTTACTGTAGAGTGTCATCAGCCCCACCCTCTAGAATGTTAATAATCGCAGCTACATTCAATCTGAACCGTTCCGTCTACATCTGCGTCACCCCAAAGGGCGAACAGCCTTTGGCACAGTTAAAGGGCAGCTAAAGGGTGCGAGACATTTCCTGACATTTGGTGATGTTAAAGCTGCTCTATTTCAATCTGAAACTCACCAGCCCCTTTATCCCCTGCACCCAATTTTCCAACTCTATCTGTCCATAAAATGTCTGTAACTGACTTTATAAACTGTTCTTTTACTGTAACCATGTATTGTTATAACTCTGTGCCCAGGACACACATGAAAACAAAAGACAACTTACTTCCAGGTAAAACATTTTATAAATAAATTCTACACGGACATACTGTACATCTCCGATTCACAGACATTGGCACAATGCAGGCGCACTTACCAGAACACCCTCCTACTGTCTAAGTTCTCCCTACTTACCAATTAGATTGTATGCTCCTGGGGACGGACTCCTTTTCCTAAAGTTACTCATGTCTCAAGCGCTTCTTCCCACTATCTGTTATATATGCTGTGCATTACTGCGGTGACGCGCTGTGCATTACTGCGGTGACGCGCTGTGCATTACTGCGGTGACGCGCTGTGCATTACTGCGGTGACGCGCTGTGCATTACTGCGGTGACGCGCTGTGCATTACTGCGGTGACGCGCTGTGCATTACTGCGGTGACGCGCTGTGCATTACTGCGGTGACGCGCTGTGCATTACTGCGGTGACGCGCTGTGCATTACTGCGGTGACGCGCTGTGCATTACTGCGGTGACGCGCTGTGCATTACTGCGGTGACGCGCTGTGCATTACTGCGGTGACGCGCTGTGCATTACTGCGGTGACGCGCTGTGCATTACTGCGGTGACGCGCTGTGCATTACTGCGGTGACGCGCTGTGCATTACTGCGGTGACGCGCTGTGCATTACTGCGGTGACGCGCTGTGCATTACTGCGGTGACGCGCGGTGTAGCGCTGTGTACGTGGATGGGGCAAGATGAATAAAGACATTTCCTAAATCTGCTTCGAGACGGCCCGTGCCTCCTCTCCTCACCTTGCCGTGAGGAGCAGCCCGCGTGTTACAGGATATGTAACGGGTTTTACATTAGGATGCTTAATGAGTGAAGGTGCTACCTGGCTGAATAATTGGTTTGCACAGCGCTGCGCAAAGTGGGGAGGGGGGGGGGGGGGCGCAAGGGCAGCATTGCAGGTGTCCCGCTCTCTTTCCCCAGGGCATTTAAATTAAATGCCCGGGGATCGCGTGAAGCCCCTGCAACTCTAAACTTACCTTCACTCTGCTGGCGTCAGGACTCATGTCCATGGCAACGTGTGTCAAATGACGTTGCGGGTAACGCGAGGTAAGGGGGTCGCACCCCTGGAGCAGAACGGGCAGAGGGGGCGCAGCAAAAAAAGTTTGCGCGCCCCATGGTTAGCAGATGGGACTGGGTGTTACAGGTCCATGTGTCCAGCACACGGCTTTCACAAGGACAGAGCTGTCAAGTACTTTACTGTTACATGCGATGAATGGTTTGGGGGAAGTACGAATGGTCAGAGATGCTCAAATTCTAAGTTTAAATCAGTGCACTTTAAAAGAAAAAACAAATAGTAATTTGAACGGGTCCTGTAACCATATCACGGAGTAGGCCCCAGTGACACTTCCAGCTTAGAAAATGGGCAAACTGACCATACAGCCCACCTACCCTATCCCCGACACCCGCTCCAAACTGCCTCGTCCATCCGCACTCTTCCAACGGCTCAACCTTATTGTGTTATTTGTGTAACAATAGGGCAAGTGAAGCAGGTCTGCGGACATGTGGAAGACATGCAGATAAAGTCACGTATTGGCCATCTTTGCTGGGGGGGGGGGGGGTGAGAAGTGGAGTGAGGGGGTTCTCACTTAATCCCCCAAATCAGATTGTGTCTGGTTAGCAACCACTACCAGCTTCTTAGTGCCGGATCAGTGACCAAGCTCAAAGGGAGGCGTTCAAAGGGATAGGATAGGCGATTTGCACAAGGCAGCACGCAAATGCTCTTGGGAACACATGTGAAATGGACATGAGGCTAAAAGTGACACACATGGGATGCACATACATTCAGGAATCTGGTCAGTGCTGTATTCCGGGTTTCAGTATGAGTGTTTGCCCAAGTAGCACGCCATTATTCGCCCCGCGGCACAATGCTCACCTCATCGGGGGTGTCCTTTGAGTCTTGCTGGGATATGGCAGCTCGGCGGGCGAGGTTCCCCGCGCGGATGTTGCTGAGGTTGATCTGCCTCTCGGGCGGAGGGCCACCGCGGGGCTGACCTCGCACGATGATGGCGCACCCCGAGAGCACCTGGAAAGAAGAGGGGGGGGGTGGATTTAACGGCTGCACACGTCTTGGAGGTTACCCCCTCTCAAACACCAAAAAGTGTGATCATTTCAGTACAGCATTCAACATCTATACTTTCAATCAGGAAAACCTCACAGGTCTTCCAGAAAAGCTTCCAAACAGCGGGGAAGAACCCCCGGCCCCGGGAGAGAACCAGCTGGTTATACCGATATCATAAAGCTTACCGCTATGGGTGCGGCGCCCCGAAAGATTGATGCTGCCGGGGGTTCCCTTCAGTAGCACGGACGCATGTAATAAGGGACCGCAGTAACCGCAGGGAGTAACGGTACTGGTCACTAATGTGCAGTGATGTCACCGACTTACAGGTGGTATCCCTGACCGGGGCGGGCAAGCGGTCAGATAGCCACCGGGGGACCACGCATTCACAAACAGCAACGGTCATTTTATTAACAGCACGTCCAAGGAAAGGACTTGCGCGGGCGACCGTAACCCAAGGACTGCGCGCCGCAGGGTAAACGCAGCCGGCGCACAAGTCGTTTTGAAATAATCGTTTAAACGCCACTTTCCCCTGGTCACCGAAAGGTCTCTGCAATCTCTCGCCAAAGTATTAGCGTCTACAAAGCGCGAGGCGAGTTCTCGTCTTGGGTTTGTCCACATTAGTAATCAGTCAAACTGTAACCGACGACATTATCGCCTTCAGCGCACCCATAAGAGGGAAACATTAATTAAGAGAAGGCAAATTAGCAAAACCATTACTTTACGGGTGTATTCTTGTAAGGGGGACAACTACACTAAAAACTAAATTGACCCGCTAAATGGGAGTCACTGCTTCAATAAAATCCTACACTTATGTTTTTTTATATAAGAAATGTGTGATTTCAATTAAACTATTTCCCTTATGTTTTAACCCCTTTGGTTCCAAAAGCCAGAAACCCTCACACACCCTTTGATGGCAGACTGAAGACAGCGCACGTGTTCGGAACACACGTTACCGCGCCGGTTTCATTACATGCTGAAACACATGAACACGCTTCCAGCCCAGACTGGACCTTGTACACGTGTCCCTGACCCCCTGACCCGCTGCACACACAATTCTCAGAAAAGGACCAGGTTTTAGGTCAGACTAAAACAAGCGCTGGCTGTGAGAATGAGGACATAACAGGGACACGGGTAATAGTTTAAAGGAGCGCCCCCCAATGGGTGGGAAGCATGGCGTCCGGGTCTCCGAGAAGCATACAGAGAAAGGTAGCGCCAGTACTCCTGTGCCCTTACATGCCCAGCGTCACGCGGCTCAACAGGAAGCCGCAACGGGTAACTTCTACTTCATATTGGGCAGCATGGCAGATTTAGACCGCTGTTTCATTACCCCTGGAGGAGACACTACCAGGAGGTACCTTTCCCAGTATGGCAAGAAAGGGGGCAAGAAAGGGGGCAAGAAGGGGGGCATTGGGGATATCCCTGCTTCAGCACAGGTGGTACAGCCAACTGCATAATGTGTGCTGAAGCAGGGATATCCCCAACACCTGGTGGTTATCCTTGAGGACTGGAGTTTGCAACCCATGGTAAATACATACAAACCAACTCAAACCCCGCGTCCCCCCCCCGCCCCCCTCTCCATTTCTAGGAGATAGGTCAAAGAGAGGAGAGGTGTTATTTTATATTGCAGGCACCTTACAATTTACCCTGTTAAATTGCCCCCCAAGCCCACCCACTTTTGAAATCCTAGTTGGCAGAATATGCCTTCCCTTTTCTAAACCCATCTTGCTCGCTGGCATCTACCGCCCCCCTAAAGCCCCTCTACAATCCCTGGCTGATATCACTTAGTTTCTTGGCTCCATTTCCTCTCTGAATGAGAAGAGTGAGCTGCTAGTTCTAGGGGATTTTAACTTCAATTGGCTTGACCCAAAAAACCACAAAATCCAGATACAAATCAAGTCACTTAACCCATCAACTCATTTCCCAACCCACACGGACAAACCTGAAATCGCATAACCATTCCTTGCTAGACTGGATTCTCTCCTCAAACCCCAGCAGAATCTAATCCTCTGGCATCCTTCCTGACATTTTCAGTGACCATGCAATAGTGTACTGTGTAAGGAAAATTAAACCGCCCCATTCAAGCCCTAAAGTTCTCCTCACTAGAACATTTAAAAACTTTAACCCACAACAGTTTCTTGCTGACCTTACCAACTGCCCTTGGCACAGAATCGATTTAATTCCCGACCCTGATTCTGCGCTCGACTATTTCCAATCCGAGTTCTTAAAACTCTGTGATACCCATGCTCCACTACGCAGAATAAGGGTACGGGGTGCCCACCTTCCATGGGTTACACTTGACCTTATAGCACTCTACCAGTTCAGGGATGCCCTGTGGAAAAGCCACAAAGTAACTGGCACAACCAAGGATCTCAATCACTACAGATGCCTGCGGAACATGTGCACAAGGCAAACAAGGCACGCAAAAGCACAATATTACTCTGACACCCTCCTCCAGAATACATCAAACCCAGCTAACTTCTGGAAGGTTATCAACAACATATTCCAGCCTTCTAACCATCAACAGCCAAGTAGTATCACTATGGGCGATATTACTCTGACAAACACTGACATTGCAAATGCATTCAATGATTACTTTGTGGGGTGTGCTACTAACTTATTAGCGAAACGCAGCCCAAACCACAAGCCTGAACCTCATCCTGGGAGTACCCCTATAGCCCCACCCCATCCCAACACTGGATACTAGGCCAAATTGAAAATTGTGGGCAAAGAGGAGATTACACAAGCTCTCCTCAAATTAAAACTAAGCAGCCAATTTGGACCTGACTTACTACAATCTAGGTTCCTAAGACTTGGTGCCCCAGCAATTGCCAAACCAATTGCTTCCATAGTCAACTCTATCCTGTCTGCAGGCCATATCCCTAAGACCTGGAAAACTGCCAGAGTTGTCCCAATCTTCAAAAGTGGGGACAAAAACACTGTCTCAAACTACAGGTCAATCTCACTTCTCCCAATTCTATCCAAAGTCATGGAAAAAATGTGTCCACTCCCAACTAAGCGATTACTATACCAAGACAAATTTCCCTAGCCAATTCCAGTCTGGCTTTCGTCCCAAACACTCCACCGTAACTACCCTGCTAAAAGTTTGCAATGAAATCCAGTGTGGAATGGAACGTGGTCAACTCACTGGTGCAGTATTCCTAGATTTTGCAAAGGCTTTTGACACAGTTGATCATGCTATCCTGCTTAACAAACTCCAGAGCTCTGGAATAGGGAAACATGCTTTAAACTGGTTTCAGTCCTCCCTATCAGGTAGATCCCAACATGTGTCCATCTCAGGCTCTAACTCCAACCCCCTGGATATCACCTGTGGTGTCCCGCAAGGCTCTGTTCTGGGGCCACTACTCTTCTCAGTGTTCATCAATGATCTTCCCACAGCTTGTAAGGAAGCCTCAATACACATGTATGCAGATGACACAATCCTATATGCACACAGCCATAGCCTCTCCGACCTTGAGCACATACTTCAGTCTGACTTTTTGAGACTCGAAAACTGGATTTCCCAAAACAAACTGTTTTTAAACACTGACAAGACTAAATGGTATTTGGGACCAAGACTAAATTTTTAAAGCTTCCAGTGACTGAGCTCCAGATCAGAACCAACGCTAACACCACCCTAACACCCGTCACTAGTTTTAAATACCTGGGCATATGGTTCGACTCCCACTTAACATTCAGGATGCACATTGATACCCTGACATCCAAAACCTATGCCAAACTAGGTGGTCTTTACAGGAACAAATCCTCCCCAAGCCTGCTGGTCAGAAAGCGTATCGCACAGCAGATGTTAATGCCAATTATTGACTATGGAGACATAGTATATGGCTCGGCACCCCAAACCCACCTTGGCAAACTTGACACCCTCTACAATTCAATTTGTCGTTTCGTTCTCCAATGCAACTACAACACACATCACTGCGAAATGCTCAAAGAACTAGATTGGTCATCACTAGAGTCTAGGCGCAAAGTTCACCTTTCCTGTCTTGCCTTTAAATTCTTCATGGGCAAGCTACCTGAACAAGCTCCTCACTCCTACCACATGCAGCGCCTATCACCTGAGATCTGACTCCAAAAGACTGTTCATGGTCCCAAGGCTCAACAAAGTATCCGGCCGTTCCTCCTCTTACCGTGCACCCCAAAACTGGAACAACCTACCGGAGACCCTCATATCCACCACCAGTTTAAGTTCTTTCAAAACTAAGTCTCACATTTTAATCTGGTCTGTAACTGTTACATACGCCCATAATATATATTATCTGTAACTGTGCATGCAATATCTTGTATATAATGTATTCCCTGTTCATTTATGTAACTGTATTTGTAACCATGTATTATTTGTCATATTAACTATGCCCAGGACATACGTGAAAACGAGAGGTAACTCTCAATGTATTACTTCCTGGTAACACATCTTATAAATAAATAAATAAAATGTTTAGAAACGGACACAGTACAAGCAACCAGGTGACCATCAAAAGTGCGGTCCCACTGCGTCCCCTTTAAGATAAACGGCTTGTGCTTAGAGGCAACCCACGCTGCACTTTAAAGAATATATATGTTTTTGCTTCTATATGCAGCCTTTGATTATTTTTATAGAAAGCTACCTATAGCTGCCGCTTCATTTCTTCTCCTGTGATCCATCGGCAAAATCCTGTTTCACGGGGCTCACAAAATGGCTAATTATATAGTTAAATCTGTTCATCGCCTCATAAGTAAGGGTCATTTAGTTCAATTCTTCGGCCAAAGTATTTGAAGGTTACATCTGCGTCACGGTCCGGCCCGTCTGTAGGGCCTCACACTGCTGTCCCCACACCTCTCATCCCTCACTAATGGGGGGAGAGCGGTCTGTAATAGACAGGTCACTCACAGGCGCTTGGCTTTAACTGCCGTTTAAAGGTGGCCCGGACATGTGTGGTGGATCCGCAGGTTACAGGGGCTGTGCGTTTGTAAATTCCAGTTGGTGCGCCAACATGGAGGTTAGTGACCGCGCCAACATGGAGGCTAGTGACCGCGCCAACATGGAGGTTAGTGACCGCGCCAACATGGAGGTTAGTGACCGCGCCAACATGGAGGTTAGTGACCGCGCCAACATGGAGGTTAGTGACCGCGCCAACATGGAGGTTAGTGACCGCGCCAACATGGAGGTTAGTGACCGCGCCAACATGGAGGTTAGTGACCGCGCCAACATGGAGGTTAGTGACCGCGCCAACATGGAGGTTAGTGACCGCGCCAACATGGAGGTTAGTGACCGCGCCAACATGGAGGTTAGTGACCGCGCCAACATGGAGGTTAGTGACCGCGCCAACAAGGAGGTTAGTGACCGCGCCAACATGGAGGTTAGTGACCGCGCCAACATGGAGGTTAGTGACCGCGCCAACATGGAGGTTAGTGACCGCGCCAACATGGAGGTTAGTGACCGCGCCAACATGGAGGTTAGTGACCGCGCCAACATGGAGGTTAGTGACCGCGCCAACATGGAGGTTAGTGACCCCTCCTCCGTTTAAACGTCACCCGTACCACTTTAACTGCAGTTCAAGCACCTGTGAGTGACCTGTCTATTACAGACCGCTCTCCCCCCATTAGTGAGGGATGAGGGGGGCAGGGACAGCAGTGTGAGGTCCTACAGACAGGCCGGACCGTGACACAGGTGTCACCTTCAAATACTTTGGCCAAACAATTTAAGTAAATGGGGTTTTTTGTTTTGTTCTATGCATCAGGTCACAACCCCAGTAGCACTGACACACGATGTGGCGGAGAGGGGTTTTGATCTTACAGGGGCTGTGTGTGTGTTCACTAAAAAATCTACCTTTCAGTTTAAAAAAACAAACCTTCACTCCGTGTAACTCAGCAGCGACAATGTATTCTTTTATTACTTTGGTAACCTTAGTTTGCAGCTCAAACTGCTGGGAATATTGGCAACAAATGATCACAAACGGGAAAGTGTTGCAAAAATCTTGCACTGCTGGGGAAGTGGCTAAAGCCCGTTACAGAAATCACAGGATGCTCAGTATATTAAAGAAACCTGTGAGGTTTCCAAGGCCAAGTCCATAGACGGACAGGCCGTGCTGAGGCGTGCGGACGCTCCGCGCTGAGCCCCTGCATCCTCAATGAGGATGCCTTGAGAGGGGGCTCACGCGAGCGTCCGCAGGCGTGCTGAGGCGTTGGAGGTTTCAGCCGAGCGCCAAGCTGTTTTTCAGCGCGCTGTCGGCTGAAAACCTCCAATCACAGCACAGCAGCGTCAACGTCACGGCGCCGTGACGTCGGCGCCGTGACATTGACGTCAGTGCGTCGCGGGCAATTGGCCCAGCGACGTCACTGCCCCGCCTCCAACCACCTCCCCCCGGCTCCCTTCCCGCACGCTGGCTCGCCTGCAAGTCCGTGCAATCGCGCTGACTGAAGCAGGCGAGCCTCAGCGTTAGCGCGCCTCCGCTCTCCCCACCCCTCTATGGCCCGGGCCTAAAGCGCTGTGCACCAATCTCATTTAACACCTGTGTTTGTCCCACAAGGTATCGCACAGCCCACCTCTCGGCAAACCAGCACCGAGCTGCAGCTAAAGACCCGAGGGCCCGGTAACCCGCCATATCCAGGGGTCGCAGATTACATCCGGCTTTACATTGTAGGGATTAGGCAGCGGCCCCGGTGCTCATGGGGGTGCGCAGCACACACCAGACGCGCCTCAATCAGGCAGCCCCGGTAGTTTCTGGTGCGATTCACGAAACGTGGTGCCACGTCAGCCAGCAGGGAAGACAAGAATGTTTTCTTCCCGTGCGGCGACGCGATCACGTGGTGTGCGGCAGCCAATAGCAGGGCAGATCGGGTGGACCAATCACAGCCTCTACATGATGTCACCGCCCCTTGCAGCCAGCGATGGGCGACATCACCGGCCGCGTCGCCGTCAATGTAGCCTGCACTATAAGCTCAGCCTAAGCCTAAGGCCCCGGTAACGCCGCTGTAACGTGCGCCCGCGAGATTGGCGGTCCGTTCAGCCGATTCCCCGGTCTGCAGCTCACTGCAGGCAGAGACCGGGGGGGGCGTGTCGGGGGAGTGATGGGGGCGCGGCCATGACGTCACCCGGCAGGTTCGCCCTCATTGGCTGAACCGCCGGGGGGCGTGCCTAATCGCTAGACGAGAGACCTGCTCTCAATTCTATTGAGAGCAGGAGCAACTCTCGTCCGAGCGCTGCGGCCCCGCCTCGCAGCGGGCCCGGCGCCATTGAGGGGAGGGCTCTGGTCCGTGCAGCGTCCGCTGTAGTAGGCAGCGGGGGCAAGGCCTTAAACATCAACATGCGCTGCAGCCGTTTCTCCCAGAATCCACTGCTCGTCTCCGTTTATTGGTTCTTGGTCATAAATAAAGAGGGGACAGACAGCCATGCATGTATATCTATTTATACAGCGCCAGAGGGTACTCCGTGCTTTACTAGAGACCATACAGTACAGGGAATTATAGTACAATTAGTGCAACAAACAATGACAATAAGGAAAGGAAATCCCTGCCCCAGAGAGCTTACAATCTAAGTGGTGTGTTGGGAGAAATACAGAGACAGCAGGTGAGGGGATAAGTGCAGGAGATGGCAGTGCTTGGCCACAGTGGTGGGTAGGAGTGACAGTGGGTGTGGGACAGTTGCCAAGAGTGCCGGCTGTTGGAGCGCTTCATTTAAGAGGGAAGTTGTAATGTTTGTATTAAAGGTGGGGAGAGAAGGTGCTGGGTGTATAATGAGTTCCACAGGTAAGGGGCAGCAAGGGGAAAACGGTTTAATGCGAGAGAGCAGCAGAGGGGAAAGGGGTGGAGAGGAGACCGTTATGGGCAGCGCGCATGAGGCGGGCAGAGCGAGAGATAAGAGCTGATATGTAGAGAGGAACAGATGAGTGGAGAGTCTTGAAGATAAGGAGGAGAACTTTGTAGGTGATCTGAGACTTGATGGGAAGTCAGGAGAGGGATTTAAGGAGAGGAGCAGAGACTGTTTTGGGAGAAAGTGAAATTATTCGAGCAGCAAAATTTTGGATAGGTTGCAAAGGGAGAAAGTTGAGACAGGAAAGCCCGGCATGTTACAATAATCCAGAGGGGACAGGAAAGGGCAGATCTTGGCAATATTACGGAGGAAGAAGCATAAAGTTGTAGCCGTGCCGTGAATGGAGAAGGAAAGGGAGGCGTTGTGTCACAGAGAACATACTTTGGCGATGGGATAGATGTTAGTATTCTTTATGGTGATGGGAAAGGGGGATATTAGGCAGAGTTTAGCGGGAAATGGCAGCTCTGTTTTCACCATGTTAAGATTAAGGCGGCAGAATGCCATCCACAAGGATGGTCAGGAGGCAGCCGGAGACTTCGGGCTGGATTGCAGGTGGGGATAGCTACATCTGCCATCTAAGGCCAAAAGGTCAGCAGAACAGAGCCCCGAGCCAAAACCACAGAACACAACGACAAGTTGGCAATAGAGATGGAAAATATGCGATGGGAGAGGGGAGAACCAGGAAAGAGCTTTGCTGCGGATAGCAAGGGAGTCTTGAATATGACGGTGAAGAGGGTGATCGATGGTGTCGAAGGCTGCAGAGATTGAGCAGGATAAGTAGGGAAAAGTGACCATGGGATTTGGTTTCATGCAAATCATTGGCTACTTTAGTGAGCGGCAGACTGTAAGGAGACCAGTAGGGCATGGGGAATTAAGCAAGTTGGTCATATGGGAGAACAAGACAAGACGTTCTAGCAATTTGGAGGTAAAAGGGATACAGGGCGTTGGTAAGGCACCTGGGGAGAGGGTGTTTGAGAATAGGTGCGACCTCCGCATGCTTAAAGGATCAAGGGAAAATGCCAGAGGAGAGGGAGGGATTGACGTTATGGGCGAGAGTGCGGATAAGACAGGAGTAAGAGTTCATG
The DNA here is from genome assembly GCF_040206685.1 of Ascaphus truei. NCBI lineage: Eukaryota > Metazoa > Chordata > Amphibia > Anura > Ascaphidae > Ascaphus > Ascaphus truei. Next base: position 8,300,732 of record NC_134487.1, read on the forward strand.
TTGTCCCATCTCCAGCAGAAGGCCTTCCTCCCACTAAGGGAGGACCAAGTTAGTTCAAGAATGGGCCGCAGTAATGTTTAAAAATGTATTATTTAAATGGAGATGACAGCACCTTTCAGAACATGCAGAAACCAGCAGGCGTCAGGACTTCCCCAATAAAGATCATTGGACTCACGGTCCTTCCCCGCCCCCCCTCCCCCCCATTATGGCCTCCGGGCCACACAAAACGCAGCTGTCAATTAACCTGAAACTTGTCAGGGAGGCAACGTGTGAACACGTCAAGTACAGAAGTCGTTTACATCAAGGACATAATTAACCCATATTTTATATATGCATGTCTAAGCAAGACTGCTGCAGAATGCGAGGGGTTAAGAAGAGTCTGCGTGATCACATGAACGGTTCACAGGATGCAAGTCCACCAATGTGTCTGAATAGCAATACATTTGGCACAGGTACATGGCCCGGATAGCTGAATGATGCAAAGGCTGCTTCATACCTTAAAACAAGTCAGCAGTGAACAATGCACAGCTTCACTTACAGTACAGCGCCAGGCACATTACAGGAGGGAGAGCGGGGGCCAATACAGCGCCAGGCACATTACAGGAGGGAGAGCGGGGGCCAATACAGCGCCAGGCACATTACAGGAGGGAGAGCGGGGGCCAATACAGCGCCAGGCACATTACAGGAGGGAGAGCGGGGGCCAATACAGCGCCAGGCACATTACAGGAGGGAGAGCGGGGGCCAATACAGCGCCAGGCACATTACAGGAGGGAGAGCGGGGGCCAATACAGCGCCAGGTACATTACAGAAGGGAGAGCGGGGGCCAATACAGCGCCAGGCACATTACAGGAGGGAGAGCGGGGGCCAATACAGCGCCAAGCACATTACAGGAGGGAGAGCAGGGGCCAGTACAGCGCCAGGCACATTACAGGAGGGAGAGCGGGGGCCAATACAGCACCAGGCACATTACAGGAGGGAGAGCGGGGGCCAATACAGCACCAGGCACATTACAGGAGGGAGAGCGGGGGCCAATACAGCACCAGGCACATTACAGGAGGGAGAGCGGGGGCCAATAAAGCGCCAGGCACATTACAGGAGGGAGAGCGGGGGCCAATACAGCGCCAGGCACATTACAGGAGGGAGAGCGGGGGCCAGTACAGCGCCAGGCACATTACAGGAGGGAGAGCGGGGGCCAATACAGCGCCAGGCACATTACAGGAGGGAGAGCAGGGGCCAGTACAGCGCCAGGCACATTACAGGAGGGAGAGCGGGGGCCAATACAGCACCAGGCACATTACAGGAGGGAGAGCAGGGGCCAATACAGCGCCAGGCACATTACAGGAGGGAGAGCAGGGGCCAATACAGCACCAGGCACATTACAGGAGGGAGAGCGGGGGCCAATACAGCACCAGCACATTACAGGAGGGAGAGCGGGGGCCAATACAGCGCCAGGCACATTACAGGAGGGAGAGCGGGGGCCAATACAGCGCCAGGCACATTACAGGAGGGAGAGCGGGGGCCAATACAGCACCAAGCACATTACAGGAGGGAGAGCGGGGGCCAATACAGCACCAGCACATTACAGGAGGGAGAGCGGGGGCCAATACAGCGCCAGGCACATTACAGGAGGGAGAGCGGGGGCCAATACAGCACCAGGCACATTACAGGAGGGAGAGCGGGGGCCAATACAGCGCCAGGCACATTACAGGAGGGAGAGCAGGGGCCAGTACAGCGCCAGGTACATTACAGGAGGGAGAGCGGGGGCCAATACAGCGCCAGGCACATTACAGAAGGGAGAGCGGGGGCCAATACAGCGCCAGGCACATTACAGGAGGGAGAGCGGGGGCCAATACAGCGCCAGGCACATTACAGGAGGGAGAGCGGGGGCCAATACAGCGCCAGGCACATTACAGGAGGGAGAGCAGGGGCCAATACAGCGCCAGGCACATTACAGGAGGGAGAGCGGGGGCCAATACAGCGCCAGGCACATTACAGGAGGGAGAGCGGGGGCCAATACAGCACCAGGCACATTACAGGAGGGAGAGCGGGGGCCAATACAGCGCCAGGCACATTACAGGAGGGAGAGCGGGGGCCAATACAGCGCCAGGCACATTACAGGAGGGAGAGCGGGGGCCAATACAGCACCAGGCACATTACAGGAGGGAGAGCGGGGGCCAATACAGCACCAGGCACATTACAGGAGGGAGAGCGGGGGCCAATACAGCACCAGGCACATTACAGGAGGGAGAGCGGGGGCCAATACAGCGCCAGGCACATTACAGGAGGGAGAGCGGGGGCCAATACAGCGCCAGGCACATTACAGGAGGGAGAGCGGGGGCCAATACAGCGCCAGGCACATTACAGGAGGGAGAGCGGGGGCCAATACAGCACCAGGCACATTACAGGAGGGAGAGCGGGGGCCAATACAGCGCCAAGCACATTACAGGAGGGAGAGCGGGGGCCAATACAGCACCAGGCACATTACAGGAGGGAGAGCGGGGGCCAATACAGCGCCAAGCACATTACAGGAGGGAGAGCGGGGGCCAATACAGCGCCAGCACATTACAGGAGGGAGAGCAGGGGCCAATACAGCGCCAGGCACATTACAGGAGGGAGAGCGGGGGCCAATACAGCGCCAGGCACATTACAGGAGGGAGAGCGGGGGCCAATACAGCGCCAAGCACATTACAGGAGGGAGAGCGGGGGCCAATACAGCACCAGCACATTACAGGAGGGAGAGCGGGGGCCAATACAGCGCCAGGCACATTACAGGAGGGAGAGCGGAGGCCAATACAGCGCCAGGCACATTACAGGAGGGAGAGCGGGGGCCAATACAGCGCCAAGCACATTACAGGAGGGAGAGCGGGGGCCAATACAGCGCCAGGCACATTACAGGAGGGAGAGCGGGGGCCAATACAGCACCAGGCACATTACAGGAGGGAGAGCGGGGGCCAATACAGCGCCAAGCACATTACAGGAGGGAGAGCGGGGGCCAATACAGCACCAGGCACATTACAGGAGGGAGAGCGGGGGCCAGTACAGCACCAGGCACATTACAGGAGGGAGAGCGGGGCCAATACAGCGCCAGGCACATTACAGGAGGGAGAGCGGGGGCCAATACAGCGCCAGGCACATTACAGGAGGGAGAGCGGGGGCCAATACAGCACCAGGCACATTACAGGAGGGAGAGCGGGGGCCAATACAGCGCCAGGCACATTACAGGAGGGAGAGCGGGGGCCAATACAGCACCAGGCACATTACAGGAGGGAGAGCGGGGGCCAATACAGCGCCAGGCACATTACAGGAGGGAGAGCGGGGGCCAATACAGCACCAGGCACATTACAGGAGGGAGAGCGGGGGCCAATACAGCGCCAGGCACATTACAGGAGGGAGAGCAGGGGCCAATACAGCGCCAGGCACATTACAGGAGGGAGAGCGGGGGCCAATACAGCGCCAGGCACATTACAGGAGGGAGAGCGGGGGCCAATACAGCGCCAGGCACATTACAGGAGGGAGAGCGGGGGCCAATACAGCGCCAGGCACATTACAGGAGGGAGAGCGGGGGCCAATACAGCGCCAAGCACATTACAGGAGGGAGAGCGGGGCCAATACAGCGCCAGGCACATTACAGGAGGGAGAGCGGGGGCCAATACAGCGCCAGGCACATTACAGGAGGGAGAGCGGGGGCCAATACAGCGCCAGGCACATTACAGGAGGGAGAGCGGGGGCCAATACAGCGCCAGGCACATTACAGGAGGGAGAGCGGGGGCCAATACAGCGCCAGGCACATTACAGGAGGGAGAGCGGGGGCCAATACAGCGCCAAGCACATTACAGGAGGGAGAGCGGGGGCCAATACAGCGCCAAGCACATTACAGGAGGGAGAGCGGGGGCCAGTACAGCACCAGGCACATTACAGGAGGGAGAGCGGGGGCCAATACAGCGCCAGGCACATTACAGGAGGGAGAGCGGGGGCCAATACAGCGCCAGGCACATTACAGGAGGGAGAGCAGGGGCCAATACAGCGCCAGGCACATTACAGGAGGGAGAGCGGGGGCCAATACAGCGCCAGGCACATTACAGGAGGGAGAGCGGGGGCCAATACAGCGCCAGGCACATTACAGGAGGGAGAGCGGGGGCCAATACAGCGCCAGCACATTACAGGAGGGAGAGCAGGGGCCAATACAGCGCCAGGCACATTACAGGAGGGAGAGCAGGGGCCAATACAGCGCCAGGCACATTACAGGAGGGAGAGCGGGGGCCAATACAGCACCAGGCACATTACAGGAGGGAGAGCGGGGGCCAATACAGCGCCAGGCACATTACAGGAGGGAGAGCAGGGGCCAATACAGCGCCAGGCACATTACAGGAGGGAGAGCAGGGGCCAATACAGCGCCAGGCACATTACAGGAGGGAGAGCGGGGGCCAATACAGCGCCAGGCACATTACAGGAGGGAGAGCGGGGGCCAATACAGCGCCAGGCACATTACAGGAGGGAGAGCGGGGGCCAATACAGCGCCAGGCACATTACAGGAGGGAGAGCGGGGGCCAATACAGCGCCAGGCACATTACAGGAGGGAGAGCGGGGGCCAATACAGCGCCAGGCACATTACAGGAGGGAGAGCGGGGGCCAATACAGCGCCAGGCACATTACAGGAGGGAGAGCGGGGGCCAATACAGCGCCAGGCACATTACAGGAGGGAGAGCAGGGGCCAATACAGCGCCAGGCACATTACAGGAGGGAGAGCGGGGGCCAATACAGCGCCAGGCACATTACAGGAGGGAGAGCGGGGGCCAATACAGCGCCAGGCACATTACAGGAGGGAGAGCGGGGGCCAATACAGCGCCAAGCACATTACAGGAGGGAGAGCGGGGGCCAATACAGCACCAGGCACATTACAGGAGGGAGAGCGGGGGCCAATACAGCGCCAGGCACATTACAGGAGGGAGAGCGGGTGCTAATACTGAGCAGGCACATTACAGGAGGGAGAGCGGGGGCCAATACAGCACCAGGCACATTACAGGAGGGAGAGCGGGGGCCAATACAGCGCCAGGCACATTACAGGAGGGAGAGCGGGTGCTAACACTGAGCAGGCACATTACAGGAGGGAGAGCGGGTGCCAATACTGAGCAGGCACATTACAGGAAGGAGAGCGTGGGCTAATACTGAGCAGGCACATTACAGGAGGGAGAGCGGGTGCTAACACTGAGCCAGCCACATTACAGGAGGGAGAGCGGGTGCCAATACTGAGCAGGCACATTACAGGAAGGAGAGCGGGGGCTAATACTGAGCAGGCACATTACAGGAGGGAGAGCGGGTGCTAATACTGAGCAGGCACATTACAGGAGGGAGAGCGGGTGCTAATACTGAGCCAGCACATTACAGGAGGGAGAGCGGGTGCTAATACTGAGCCAGCACATTACAGGAGGGAGAGCGGGTGCTAATACTGAGCCGGCACATTACAGGAGGGAGAGCGGGGGCTAATACTGAGCAGGCACATTACAGGAGGGAGAGCGGGTGCTAATACTGAGCAGGCACATTACAGGAGGGAGAGCGGGTGCTAATACTGAGCCAGCACATTACAGGAGGGAGAGCGGGTGCTAATACTGAGCCAGCACATTACAGGAGGGAGAGCGGGTGCTAATACTGAGCAGGCACATTACAGGAGGGAGAGCGGGTGCTGATACTGAGCAGGCACATTACTGGAGGGAGAGCGGGTGCTAATACAGCGACAGGCACATTACAGGAGGGAGAGCGGGTGCTAATACTGAGCAGGCACATTACAGGAGGGAGAGCGGGTGCTAATACTGAGCAGGCACATTACAGGATGGAGAGCGGGTGCTAATACTGAGCAGGCACTTTACAGGAGGGAGAGCGGGTGCTAATACTGAGCAGGCACATTACAGGAGGGAGAGCGGGTGCTAATACTGAGCAGGCACATTACAGGAGGGAGAGCGGGTGCTAATACTGAGCAGGCACATTACAGGAGGGAGAGCGGGTGCTAATACTGAGCAGGCACATTACAGGATGGAGAGCGGGTGCTAATACTGAGCAGGCACTTTACAGGAGGGAGAGCGGGTGCTAATACTGAGCAGGCACATTACAGGAGGGAGAGCGGGTGCTAATACTGAGCAGGCACATTACAGGAGGGAGAGCGGGTGCTAATACTGAGCAGGCACATTACAGGAGGGAGAGCGGGTGCTAATACTGAGCAGGTACATTACAGGAGGGAGAGCGGGTGCTAATACTGAGCAGGCACATTACAGGAGGGAGAGGGGTGCTAATACTGAGCAGGCACATTACAGGAGGGAGAGCGGGTGCTAATACTGAGCAGGCACATTACAGGAGGGAGAGCGGGTGCTAATACTGAGCAGGTACATTACAGGAGGGAGAGCGGGTGCTAATACTGTGCAGGCCCATTACAGCAGGGAGAGCGGGTGCTAATACTGAGCAGGCACATTACAGGAGGGAGAGCGGGTGCTAATACTGAGCAGGCACAAAGTGAGACCAGAGAGCAAAAAGGTCAGAACACAAAAATATTCCTGCTAGACAAAGGCAAAACTGCATATATATTTTATAGAATAAAGTGTTTATTAGATAACATTTAAAGATGCATGTTTCCAGGACAGACCAGGACACAAATTCATTTTAAAAGGAGATGGTATTTTATTGTCATGTAAAGATAATATGGCATTACATTTGATCTACAAGACATAAACCAACAAGATTTAAATACATTTCAAATATTTTTTTTTTAAATAAACAGAAGAACTCGCAACAAACTGCAAAATAATATCCCAATCATTTTATAGCAGATTGAACATTTAAAGATCACCCCTTCCTCACATTTGGGGTTTCCACATTATCTTACTGAGGGTTCCAGGTTCAGCTTTCAGTTGTTCTGTATTACTTCTTAAAGGGATACTCTGAATTATTTTGTATTGCAGCATATTCTTGGCAACAGAATAGACGTAAAGCCCCTTTACATTTTTACTTCTTAACAGGATTGAAGCCGGGGGTCTCCCATTAATTTCCGCTCCGGGGACCCCCAGGTTATAGAGATACTCACCTCCATCGGGGGGGGGGGGCGGTAGCCGCTCCGCTAGCAGGGTTTAGGTTATTTCAGCGTTTCAGAGCTCCCGCTTTCCCAAAAGGAAGCCGTGACATCACCCGGGTCAGCTTTACTGGCCCATGTGACGTGAGCGCTTTAAACTTTAAACCCCAGCGAGCTCAGCCAGAAGTCTACCAGCACCTACCAGGGAAGGCAGGGGGTCTCGGAGGTGAAATAAAGTATCTCCGGAGGCAGGGGGTCTCGGAGGTGAAATTAATGGGGGTCCGCAAGCCACCACCCGCTTCAATTCTGTGTTATAAAAATGTAAAAAAATAAAATTAAACTGAATTAATTGCTCCGGCTTTAAACTTCCCCTGGACCATGATATAGGACCTCCAATTAATGACTGCAATGCTGGGGGTCACAAGCCCAGTGCAGTAAGAACTCTACAGTCACACACACACAAAGCTGCCGAGCGTGAAATTGTACATTGTGTGGCTAAAATGGTCTCTGAACTCAGGGCAGCCCCAACACTGAGCCCCCCTAACCTCGGCCGCCAGAGCCCCCCTAACCTCGGCCGCCAGAGCCCCCCTAACCTCGGCCGCCAGAGCCCCCCTAACCTCGGCCGCCAGAGCTGACTTTCTATTAACCTGTGTGGGACATCCAGGAACCCCAAAGTCCTCCAGTCCCAGCGTACCCAAAGCTCCGGAAAGAACTGCCTGAATTCTTCTTTTAGAAATCCCTTCAGCACAATGTCACTTTGTCAAACCCGTGGGCAGGTATTTTATTTCCCGGAACGGGCGATCCTTCCTGCCGTTCCTTGTACATCGCCCAGTCCCTGGGTTTCCCCCTGTATTACAGTCCACGGTAGCACGCATGTATAATCCACTGCCACGCACAGACTGCATCCCATGCATGAGGCCTCGTCCGTAGTGCATGCGTGCGGCGTCACGCTCGCCTGCCGCAGGAGAGATTGGAGTCCTGCAGGCGGAGGCGTCTGAGGGGCGCGGCCGTGACATCACAGAATAGGCTCAGCCTCATTGGGCGAACCGCTTACGTGACCCAGCCGTCGCGCGGCAAATTCAAGCAAGGTTGTCGCGCGAAGCACCGGTCGCCCCCATCGCACGCGGGGGTGAGGGGGGCGAGTTGCCATTTGTCCTTTTCTTCAGGCACGGATAAGCTTTTGGAGCTTTCCAGCGGTCCCGCCGGCGTATCTCCGCGTCTCCGCCGGCGTATCTCCGCGTCTCGCGTCTTTCCCTACGTGTATCCTAGAAGGGACCGGCCGATACTACGTCCTCGAGCATTGAACGATCAAAGGAGAACGCACCGGATTTTATTATAGCCACGCGGTAGCATTGCCCCCTCCCCCCCCCCGGATGTCTGCCAGGGCCAGCCAGGCCTTTTGGATATTTGTGCCAGAGTCGCACCGCGTGGCTGCCACAGAATGAGCAGCTAATTTGTTTCCCGCCCCGGCTAGTTCTTGTTCAGGTTTAATAGAAAGAGCCAGGGGTTCAAACTGAATCTCGAGGCCCAAAATCCTCTGTAGCCAGTTAGGCCTTTGCCCCCTCAGTGGGACTGTCCGAGGGCAGGAGCGCAGCATGTGTAGCAGGTCCGCTGGCGCTTGGAGATAGCCTTTTGATCCTTAATTTGATACGGTATCTAGGAAATAATAAGGTTACGAATAGTAACGCATGTTACGCCCCCTTCGACTATTACAGGGGGCGGCCAACGCCAGTCCCCACCGGCCACCAACAGGTCAGGTTTTCAGGATATCCCTGCCTAGGCACCGATTACGCAACCTGTGCTGAAGCAGGGATATTCTGAAAACCTGACCTGTTTGTGGCCCGTGAGGACCGCAGTTGGCCAGCACCGCACTAATGCAACTACAGCACGTGTGGTCTAACCGCACCTGAAAACAGGAGTGAAGCAAGGCATGTCTTGCAGGCTTGCAACGCTTTGGCCAAAGGGTGTAACCGAGTGACCCTTCCACAGGAGAATATAGCCCCCGGGGTATTTTTGTCACATTGGATGCAGCATCGGCTTCTCTGCCTTGTGCTGTCTGTTCATGCAAAGTGATCGTATCGCTGCAGCATGCAGGATGTCATAAGACTTGGTAACAGAAGGATCCTGGGGACGCGCAGGGACGCCGCAGCGCACAGCACCACGGGGCGCAGCAGGGACGCCGCAGCGCACAGCACCACGGGGCGCAGCAGGGACGCCGCAGCGCACAGCACCACGGGGCGCAGCAGGGACGCCGCAGCGCACAGCACCACGGGGCGCAGCAGGGACGCCGCAGCGCACAGCACCACGGGGCGCAGCAGGGACGCCGCAGCGCACAGCACCACGGGGCGCAGCAGGGACGCCGCAGCGCACAGCACCACGGGGCGCAGCAGGGACGCCGCAGCGCACAGCACCACGGGGCGCAGCAGGGACGCCGCAGCGCACAGCACCACGGGGCGCAGCAGGGACGCCGCAGCGCACAGTACCACGGGGCGCAGCAGGCAGGCACCCTGTGTACAAACCAAGGCTGCGCCAGGGTTCAGCGCACCGCACGAACGCTCGGCGCGATCAGCGATAACTCTGAATGCGCACGTCCAGGGTGAGGTTGCGCGCGTGCACACGCTGCTTGGCCAGACAACCCAATTTGATTTGGCTGCTCGTTGGCGCGTCATGTAAGCGGTTTGCCCAATGAGGGCGGACCAGCACTGTGATGTCATGGCCGGGCCGTCCAACGCCGCCGGTGCGTCCCTCCACCCCCGCGCAACTAGCTGGCCAGAAATCGCTCGGCCGAGCGCATGACGTAACGGCGCTCGAGCGCCAGCACGCCCGCTCCCAGCCTGGCCGCAGCCCATCAGCCGTGCTTCCAACTGCTCAAACGGCCGCGCATTAAAAAGCCGGGTAACGTGGCCGGTGCGAGCGTGCAAAACAAAGCCAGCCAATGACCTCCGGCTCCAGGAGCAGACCGCACAAGCCCACGCCATTTACAGACGCGCGTCTCAGCAGCCCCGGGTGCCCGCGGCAGGTTTAATTATGCTCACAGCGGCAAATAGCGCGCGTTCTTCCTACACTATAACCGCTATAGCAAGGGTTCTCAACACCAGTCCTCAAAAACCCCAACAGGTCAGGTTTTAAGGCTCTCTGCTTCAGCACAGGTGGTGCAGTCTTCGACTGAGCCACCTGTGCTGAAGCAGGGATATCCTGAAAACCCAACCTGTTGGGGGGAGTCTTGAGGACTGGAGTCGAGAGCCTCTGATCTATAAAATGGACGCGGATCAATGTGCAACATTATGTATTGTGTCCTCAGAGGTAGTCTTTCGCGGCTAGGTTTTTGGCATTAACCCTTTAACTGGCAGAAGCAGGCCAATCGGGAAGCAAAACGGCACAATATTTAACCAAAAGTGTTAAAAAGGTTTTTTTTTTAAATAATCGGTGAAATGTTTGGCGTTTCATGGCTGACTGATTTTCCCGTCAGTACAATGTGTGTTGTGGTGTAAGACTGCTCCTTTACACGTGCATTAGTCAGTAATTAGTTTAGCAATTAGCTCCTATACCAATTAATCTGAATGAGCAACGAGGTTTAAAAAAAAAAGTTCTGCTTTCTTCTAAAGGCGAAATACAAGCAAAATAGTACCTTGGTGTTTAAATAAATCAGTCCTGCAGTATTACATAATACTCTTTTCTTTATTCAACTCTTAATGCATTTTTTATGCATTTTAATACTGGGCATCCTATGATTCTTTAGTAGGTTTAGCCATCTCCCCAGCAGTGCAAGATCTTTGCAACACTTTCCTGTTTGTGACAATGTGTTGCCAATATTCCCCGCAGTTTAAGCTGCAAACGAACAATAGATAATGTTACATTAGCAGCTACAAAGTATCCTTGTATTACTGAGTTCCACTGACTGAAGGATTGATTTGAAACTGCACGGCGGCCATTTAGTGAACCCTGGAAAGCAGGATTTTCCTGATTGATCACAGGAGAACGAGTTGATCGGCAGTTTAGGTGATTCGTTTTCAATAAAAGGTAATCAAAGGCTGCATATTTAAAAACAAAAATAATTTTTATTTTTGTTTAAGCTGCTTGGAGACTGCCTTTAAAAAAAAGTAACATTTCTGACCGTCTACTTCCTGTTTACACAGCACTTTTATTGTAAAACCAACCCCGCAAACATACACTGGCTGGCTTCTCAGCGCAAGTCCCCTATATAAACCCCATATACACCAGAGGCAGCGCTAGAACCTCATTCAGCAGGTACAAGGGGTTTACTCATTCCATGTACAAAAGCTACCAGAACCTCAGAAAAAGCCGGGTCACAAACCAAACATGACCTGTGACCTACGCGTGCGTCTGCGGGGAACCCTGGCAGCGAGAGGGTTAATAATTCACAAGGACTCTGGGTAGTGACATGCAAATGAGCACCCAGTGGCACGTCACCACTTCCTCTCCACCTGATTACATGAACTCCCCCCAGAGCTCTGGCCTGCTGCATGAAAGCAGCAGGTACAGCTCAGTCTGGCGTTAGGAAGTGCAGAGTCACCAGACCTCTTAAGAGACAGCCGCCGTTTCAAACTTTTGGACTCCCGTTGCGCTCTGCCACCCTAAACACCGCTTGTGGCTGCCACTATTTATCTAGAGGTCGACGTGAAGACCGATAAACTGTTGCTTGATAGATAGAGATAGATATATATATATATATATATTAAATATAGACCTGCACAAGTTGTATGACTAATTAGTTGGATGTTGCTGCTGGCAGCAAGTTCAGATGTTTGATTTAGCAAAAGCAAATACCATGCGCTGATCCAAGCCACCATGACAACGCGGATCAGAATATTCATCTCAAAAAGTAAATTCAAGGGACGCACAATGAAGCCGACCTGCGAGCCCGTTTACACAAGCGCATACTGTCAGAGCGCGCCCGCCTTCACCCCACTGCCGACAAGCGCACAGGTGAACGGATCTGCTTTATTGCGCCGTGTATTTGCCAGGTAACCTTTCCCCTCGTGTGACCGGGGGGGGGGGGGGGGGAATTATCCGTTGCGTTCCTAGAAGACCCAGCGCCAATGAGAAGCTTCCAGTCCTTAATATTAACGTTGGCCAGAATTAGGAGCTAAAGGTGTTATTCAGCAGAGGGGCTCAGCTCCAGTCCTGAAGAATATGGAGTGGGATATATCCTTAAAAATAAAACAGTTACTATGTATTCACTGGGCATCAGAAACATCCATACAGGAGTAAGCCAGCTTCCTGTAATTAGGCCGCATAACTCAGACCATGCTAAAAGAATCCAACGCCAATACATTACAGAATATACATGGCACTGTGTGAGTGTACGCTCAATGCTCAACTCCAGGCTTCACGAGCCATCAACAGGTCAGGTTTAGGATATCCCAGCTACAACACAACTGGCTCAATCAGTCCCTGCTTCAGCACAGGTGGCTTGGAGGCTCAGTCTATAACTGAGCCACTTGTGCTGAAGCAGGGATATCCTGACGACCTGACCTGTTGGTGGCCCTTGAGGACTGGAGTTGGTTACGCTTGGTCTAGTGCTCTTTTCACCATTAGATTGTAAGCTCACAGGGGCAGGGATCCTTGTCCCCATTGTATGTTTGTTTGATGGTTGTTCTGCAATACCACTCCATTGATTCTGCCCCGTTTTGGGAAGCACGATGCACATTTTATAAATCAAATTAAAAACAGATCTTACACGGCTTTCTGGCTATGTTCAGAAAACCGACAGGGCAATAAACGGTGACAAACCGCAAGGCGCCGAGACGCTATTCTACCCACACTCCTGCACCACACATCACGCCAATTCATTGCAAAGAAAGGGTTAATAAAAAGAAAATAACAAAATACCTGCGCATACATACACACTGCGCATGATAAAAATAAAGTGAAACATTGTAGACATACATATACACAGATATATGTATGTGATAGTACAGTAAATAAACAATAACGGGCACTTAAACCCCATGTGTCTCTCACGTGGCATCCCCACGGTGAGTGTGTAAAGCAGCATGCAATGCGTGCGTCTCACCACCCTGTCTGACCCTGCGAGGACCTGGGGGGAAGCAGAGCGCTGGCTGCAAGTTATCAGACGTGTCCCTAACCTCCCCCCGCCCCCACCAGATTCATCTGCCCCAGCAGCTACAATCCTACAATCCCCCCCCTCCCCACGCCGGGATCGGTGCCCCACACCCGCCCGCAGGGGGTGCCCAGGCTTGTATGTGGCAATCTGAAGCAGGAAACACGTGTGCTGGAGGCTACGGGGAAACTTCTCCCCGCCCCTTAACACATTCACTGCCAGGCAGCCGTGCAACACTTTGCAAAGCACCGTCACTCCAGGGGATCAGCACGCACACTGGAACCTGTGTGACGTTGTGTCAAGTTTCTGCCTCTGTCTGATTGTAAGCTCTGCGGGTCGGTGACATGAAATATTCCATGGATGTGTACTGTACAAAAAACTATTATGCTTTTTATATGGCTTAGCACAGTGTATGCAGTGCTGTATATAGAATGTTTGGAGGCACAAGCCCCTACCCCATAGAGCTTACAATCTATTTCTTGGTGCCTGAGGCACAGAGAGGTGAAGTGACCCGCCCAAGATCACACCAGGAATTGAATCGGCTCCACGCCTCAAACTCTGTGTCTTTACTCACCGAGCCGCTGTGCCATTAGCATTTCAATCACATTAGTTATTGTGATGTTATTTTATCTTTCAACACTTTCTGTAAACACTAAACTTGCAGCAAAGCCTCAGTGACAGCAGCACAGACACACGGTTAAGGATTCCCACATCACATACTGTACATTGTGTCACTGCAGCAACCGTATCCCATCCAGGGGGTGCGCGCCATGCAGCTTAACAGCTGTTTGCCAACGCTGCACGTGTACAGCTGGAAACCAACAACCAACGGACCGCTCCTCCGGGGAACAGAAGGGCATCAGGTATACCTGCTCCAGTCCGAAAGAACCGTGAACAACTCCAGCAAATATTTAACACCTGTATTTCCCCAAAGTAAGTAGCAGCCGGGTTTCACAGTTACATTGGGGAGCGTGAAGTTTTCGTGGTGGAACTACAGCAGGGAAATTACGCATTTAACCCTTTTGGGGCCGCCAGGCATCAAAATGATTATTAATTCAAAATGAAGCCCCTTATAAAGCACAAGTTATCACTGCCCCACCAGCCACTGCCGGGCACGTCACCAAGGTCTCTCATTCAGAGAGAAAGTATTCCGCGTATACACACCACGCGGCTTATTTACCCACAGTCACTTGTTACCGAGAGAAAAACAGCACCCTGCCAGCTGCCAATACCCCCTACTACAACTAATAACCTTCAGCAAGAAATTAAACACCCAAAATAAATATTCATTTTCATTTTGGGAGATCAAAAAAGGGGGGCGAGGTGAAACAGTCAGCTGACCTTACATAACCAGCAGGCCATAAAGATATGTAACGGCCTGCTACATTCTGTTATTCTCCTGAGAAAAGAAACGGAGCGTTATGCTTTAGAACATGGCATCAAGGAGCTTCATGGAACAAGGATGCCTTGAGAAATCCTGCACAGTACCACTACTTTATAATAGGTGTCTACAATGCACCCACAGCTTCGAAAGCATTAAACCAAGATAGGACGTTACCCACAAAAGCCACAATTAAGCCGGAGGTTTGGACACGAACCTTTTCTGGGCCAAAGGAAGAACAGAACATTCGCGCCAATGAACGGAGAGGTTTAAAGCTATGAACAAAATGGTGCCCACAATGGTCATCCATCAATGAACTACCTTCACCTCCAGATCTCGCCAATATCACATTATCCCCAACAAGAGTGACGAGTTTTCCTCACTGCACGGAGGTTCAAAAACGTGAAAAATGCCATCTGCTAGCCCAACAAGATCCGACACCACCTGCCCCAGGGGTGGTCAACTCAAGTCCTCAAGGGCAACCTTCGAATAAGCAACTGGTTGAGCCTCGTGTTGGGACAAGGTTATGCTGAATACCTGACCTGCTGGTGGTACTGGAGGACTGGGAGTTACCCACCTCCGACCTAGCCCCTGTCCCACCTTCGTTATTTTAACACTGCTAATCCACGTAGTTCAAGGGAAAATAAAGGACAGAGTGAGATTGCATGAACAGCCCCAAGAATGTGCTCCCGACATCACGGAAAGGGCCTACACATGGACGCTCAAAAAGCACAATGTGGCACGGATCCAGGAGGGAAAAGTGGAGGGTTCAGTATGGAAAGCGGCAGCACTTTCCAAGGAATAAACCTATATTAAAGGGATACGATTGTGATCATTTGTATAAAGTAATTTGTAACGCACAAGCCCTCAGGCCCGGCAGGGCGTCCCTTTTATCCGTAAAGAACACCACGCAGGTGGATTAAAAAGCTTTAATATTAAAGTTAGATGACAGGCAAAACACAAGGCCTGTCTCAATGCAAAGGAGCCAAACTGAAACCCCACAATTCAACCAACCTTTCCCCTCCTCCCCGCCCCCTAAAACTCCTAGTCAGAAAGATGGGACCCGATATGCAGGTAATAAGCCGATGTTGAAGGCGATCGATTCCACAATCTCCTCAACCGGGGCAGCAAAATGTTGCAGAGCATTGCATAGCATGCAGCAAAATGTTGCAGAGCATTGCATGCAGCAAAATGTTGCAGTGCATTGCATAGCATGCAGCAAAATGTTGCAGTGCATTGCATAGCATGCAGCAAAATGTTGCAGAGCATTGCATAGCATGCAGCAAAATGACTGAACCTTTATTTCATATATTTATATTATCAGAGCAATACGTCTATGGGCGATCGAAACCTGCTGAATGTCAGGAATACAACGCTGCACGTGCATTTAAAGATGGAGGGGAAACTGGCTGGCAAAGTTTTCCATATCACCGACCACCACAACGCTAATAACGTATGCGCGTGGGTGACAAGGTTCGGGAATATTGGATCAGTATGTCCAGAGCAGGTTTCAGCACCGTTCTGAGGACACGAGATGAACGTAGGATATTCCTACTTCCGCAATGGTGGTTCAATCAATCCCTTCTTTGGCTGAGCCTCTGGTTGAGCCACCTGTGCTGAAGCGGGGATATCCTGAAAACCAGACCTGTTAAGGGAGGCATGAGAATTGGAGTGGAGCACCCCTGCCTTATAAGCTAAAACTCATCAGCATAAATAAATGCATCTCAAATCGTAACGCCGTCTCCTCATTACCGACATGTGCCCAAGTCTCGGTGTGGAAGTGTTAAGCCATGTGTCCTATAGGACACGTTCACACAGTGTTTCCCAGTGCACAGCCAACGCGGGCATCTAAGCAGTCACGTACCCAGCTGTTCAACAGGGACTTCAAAAAGGTGCACATGTAAGGATTTTACATTTTTACTTGGTCAGAGGGAGACCGGATCCATAACTTGTCCCAGAGACATGGTCTCACTGCCCAGGTAACGCCATTGCAAAGGATGTTAAGCAAAGAAAGAGGTGCCAGCTAAGGGGTGGTGCTGCCTAAATTGGAGCAAGGTTACACAGACTGCAGGGTAGAGGACAAGGTGATGAAGATTTGGGGTTGGTGATACGATTGAGGTCCGAGCTTACCCCTAACTCTGGATCAGTCGTCATCATCTTGACAAAGTTCTTCTGCCCGACCCTCCCCCATCTGTCTCCTGCCGCATACCTTTAACTTCCTTCTGCCCCATTATTACACTATTGCCCCTCGCCTGCGCTCCTCTTAGCACGTCCCTCTAACCTCACTCAACGAACTCTTAAACTTCTACCCATCATATCACCGTCTTGCCCCTTTTCTTTTACCCCCCCCCCCCACTCCTTGCGTGCCTCCAACCCCAACCATCTGTTCCCTGCTCCTCTGACAGAGGTCCATGTCCCTTTCCTCATCTGTCTTTCCCCAGGCCAACACTCCTGCCCCTCCTGTAGCCAACTTGCCCACTTGCCTGTCTCCTACCCCACGCTCTGCTGTCTCTTGCCCCACACCTCCATATCTGCCTCCTAACCCTGCCCCATCACTCCTACCCCACACTATAAGTATGCCGTCTCTCTCCCCAACTCCACCTCTCCCATCTTCACCCATTTCACTCTAGCCCCGTCTCCCCCCTTTTACCCTCACCCCCAATTCTCCCACTTTCACCCCCTCACCTCTAATCACTTCCCCTCCCTCCCCATAGGTTTCTTATTTCCCCTCCCTATAGTTACCCCCTATCCCGTATAGTTAACCCCCTTTCCCTACATTACCAGCCATCTCTGCCCCCTCCTCCCTGTAGTTACCTCCTTTCTCACAGTAGTTACACACTATCTCTGCCCCCACCCTGTAATGACCCCCTTTCCCTCTGTAGTTTACCTCTACGCCATACTGTAGATACCCCCTCTGCAGTTCCCACTGCCCGTGCAACTGTAGTTCCCACTGCCCCCTTTTAGTTACCCCTCCCAGCAGTTACCCCCTCTCCTCCCCTCCCAGTAGTTACCCCCTCTCCCACCCATCCCAGAAGTTACCGCCTCTCCCACCCCTCCCAGTAGTTACCCCCTCTCACTTCCCTCCCACAGTAGTTACCCCCTCTCACTCCCTCCCATAGTAGTTACCCCCTCTCACTCCCCCCCATAGTAGTTACCCCCTCTCACTCCCCCCCATAGTAGTTACCCCCTCTCACTCCCCCCCTCCTAGTAGTTACCCCCTCTCACCCCCACCTCCCAGTAGTTACCCCCTCTCACAGTAGTTACCCCCTCTCACAGTAGTTACCCCCTCTCACAGTAGTTACCCCCTCTCACAGTAGTTACCCCCTCTCACTCCCCCCTCTCACAGTAGTTACCCCCTCTCACTCCCCCCTCTCACAGTAGTTACCCCCTCTCTCACCATCTTGACGATGCCGCGCTGCAGGGCGGGTGATGCGGTCTGAGCTCCGGAGGAAGAAGCCATGTCCCCGTCACACAGTGCAGAGGAGAGAAAGAGGTGCAGGAGGAGAGATATGTGCAGGAGGAGGAGAGGCTGGAGCCGGGTCACACACAGAGAGGAGGGCGCCGGGCGCTGTTACCGGGTCACACTGACTCAGAGAGGGGGGAGTCGCGGCCGCACCGCTGCTATTTATCCTTCCTCCGCACTGCGCATGCGCCGCCACAGCGGGGACACATGCAGCGGTTTCAGGATGACGTCACAGCGCCGCCCCTCCGCCGCGCCGCGCATGTGCCGAGACAGCGGGGACCCATGCAGCGGTTTCAGGATGACGTCAGGGCGCCGCCCCCTCGGCCGCTTGTGGTTCCGGGTCGCTGTTGTAGGAAGGACACGTCAGCACGTGTGTTATAGAACTGTGCTAGGTACAGGCGAAGCGTGCGAGTACATGTGGCGCCAAACTGCACAGGAGGAGGAGGGGGCTTCATACACCGGGATGCAGAGATATAAAAAAGCGTCATGTCAGAAAAGAAATTAACACAATGCACATTTTCTACTCATGAGAATTTTATTTTCAGAAACGTTTAATTCGTTTAATTTTTTACATGCAAAGCTCTTTACATTACTGTGTGTATGTATGATTTATATATAGCACTCGTGTTGTTGGTAATTGTGTGATTCTAAAGCTTGATTTTTAAAGCATATTGCATTTCAAGCACACAATTCTAGCCTCTTCTAACACGTAGTCATGTATCCGCCTGGTTACTAATCTGCCCTGCCTAACTCATAAACTCAGATGCAGTGCAAGAGTAGGCAGTGTGAGGGTTAATCTGGGTTTCACTGCAGTAAACAACTCACTTGAGTGACAGGTGGGGGGGGTTGAGCCTGTGTACTGCCCTATCGGGCTCAGACCTAGGACCCTCCCCCTGGGTATAAAAGGGGCTGCAAAGCTCAATTTAGTGGGCTGTTGGAAGTGTGGAGCCAGGGCTCTGGCCACCTTCCTGTCCCTCCCTCGGGATGGGACAACTACCCAATACTCCACCAGGGAGCTAAGGATAGACTTTTGGCACCTAAACCGAGAGAGAACAGAGTGTACAAGTTGTATGCTGAAAGAATGCAGTTTATCAGGGGGAGTGCATGAAGGTTTTATGCGGGGAATGGAGGTGCTGCAACACCCACAAAGAACTGAGGATATCCTGAAAGCTTGACGTCCCCCACCCCCCCACTACCATCGGCAGACACTGTATCCTGTAAGCCTAGCAGGTGAGCAGCACAGGAACACTGGGTAGCAGTGAATTTCCCACCTGGTGGGGGAACACCTGTTACTTTTGGAGATGCTGCTGAGATTATAGGGCCTTATATGAGGCTTTTTGCAGTAAAGGAATGGAGGTACAGCCTATGTCCGTGATTCCCAACCAGGGTTCCGTGGAACCTAGGGTAGGCCTAGTGCAGGGGTCACAGATGCTCTGCACACACAACCTACCCTATCCTGCTCTCAGCTCCGACTGGCGTGCTCTCCATCCCATAAATTGTATCCTTTCTGGAGCAGGGGGATCCTCGCAGCCCTATTGGCCTATCTGTGTCACCTGATCCCCTGCATTATGGGGGCTGTAGTCCCCGAGGAGCCCTCTGAGTAATAGCTGCCTCGCGCGCGTACACTGCGCATGCGTGGCCTCTTCCAAGATGGTGGCGCCCTGCAAAAAGGAGCCGCTGGGAACCTCCAGCAATGCAGTCGCCGCTGCACACCTCCCCGCAGTGCCTGCAAGTTCCCCCACGGTAGCGGAGGTAAGCGGGACGGGGGACCCTGCTATAAGTAAATATCAACTATTGGTGTAATATTTATACTCGCCAGACTGAAAATTATGCATTTGGTTAACCTATATAACGAGGCCTCCGTGATGCGTCAACGTCTTGTTTTCATACAAGTTCAATCTGTGCTAACACTATTAATAATAATAACCCTATTATCAGGGTTTACGCCACTATGAACTTTTTGTGATGACAATTTTGACGCACTTTCTCTTTGTTTGGGGCACAGAAACATTCTTTTTGAGTTCATCCCATTTCCATCGTTACACCAAGTCCTATCCATTTCTGTGTACCAAAAATGAAACAAATAATCATTTTGTCCGTAGATGGAGAAAAGTGAGTTAATTGTGCGCTAAAAAAATCTTTGTACAAATGTAGCGGTGTTTCCCCCCACCCGGTGGGAGGTCTGGCCATTACAGGGTGTGTGGTGCATGTACCTGCTGGTAACAGGAGGGCTGAGTCGTCTGCCGATGGTAGTGGGGACGTAGGAACAGGCTTCTGGGGTTCATACCCCACATATCTCTTTAGCAGTGCAGCGCCTCCATTTGCCGTAGGCTCCAAGAGCTGAAGATTACCGATAGAACGATTACCTCTCCCCCCAGTAAGGTCACGTACCAGGTAGGAGGTATATAACAGGAACGGTTTATTCACTCTGTACAGCACAGTTACACGGCAGGCTTCTGCGCGATGCAGTGCTCTCAGCTCTCACTGAACGATGGTCCCTGGACCACCACCACAGGCCAAGGGCACCCACAGCCGTCCTAGCTCTTCCCCACCTCCCTAGCGGAGGCAGAGGTATGATCCACACTCACTCCTCCCCGGAGGGAAGAGCACATGGGAAGGCCCCAATCTCAGGCTCCTAGTTGTGTGACCTGCCTTCCTCAGAGGGGGAAGGACACTCACTAATTTAGGGCGGTCCTGCCTTTAAGTACAGCCAGAAGGAGGGCACCAGGTCTGGCTCATGATTGGTCATGCCCAGGCCTGATGTCACCGCCTCCCGCAGTCACTCAAACGCAGCTCCTCGGAGGGGAAAACCCCATATCAACTACTGGCAACCTGATAGTACCAGGACTTACTGCCAGCCCAAGGGCAGAATAGTAGCCATCAGGTGACCTGGCTACACATAGACTAATTGTGTTGGAGTTTTAATAAAGGGAGAGCACTCTTGTGAAATGTAAGATATGTGTATTGATTTTGCAGATCACATGGTACACATCACATTCTGCTGTTAGGGGCTTGTGTCTAATTCTAATCTCAAGGATTCGGAGATGCGCAAGTTCAGAACACTAACTAGGTTATTTTTAACAATTGCTACAACACATTTTTGTACCGTATTCTAGCAATCCAGGAAACTGAGGTTTTTAAACGTAGACATTTAAAACAAATTAAAATGCCCACAATAGAAATCCATACTCCTCCATATCCAAAAGTACACATTTTGAGCCACATAAGAAACAATTGAAGAGCAGATAATTTGGTTAGAGAAAGGAACGTTAAGGAAATATCTACAAAAAACGCTTTATTTGGGGGGAGGGGCAGCTGAGTGGGGAACACTTCAGGTGACAGAAAATGTAACTGTAGCCATGTGTAAAAATGGTGTGCATCTCTTTCTCATGCTGGCAGTAAGCCTGGTAAGTATGCAGGGTTGCCAGCCACAATCATGGAGGTTTGCCCTCATACCCTGGTGAGGTGTCATATGTAACAAAGGAAGTGACAACATGCTTTGTGTCCACTGTTAGTGACACAGAGGTGGGTCTGTTTCTGGAGGTTATATAAGACACAGAACTGCCTAAAGTTAGGAGTTCTAGTCCAGTTCTAGTGGTGTTAACAAGGAGTGTCTGCAGCAATTCAAGGCTGTCAGAGTCAAGTGCAAGCTACTGTAACTACACACTGTGTTCAGGGACCTGGCACAGATGGTGATCTCCCTTAGGGGAGAGGTGAACCAACTCTATTAAGAGGGAAGGAACCTTCTGAAGGGGGGTACCTCAACAAGATGAGCGGCTAAGCACGACCGCGATGGGGGGCAGTCTGCCTATGGAGATGACATTAAAGATGCCCTGGTTCAAAAGATCCCTTCTGTGTGAGAGTGAAGTTATTCTACAGAAGGATGCACCAAGAAGGAGTTTCCCATCAGATACTTCCCCTGCCGCTGCAGAGATCCTGCTGGGGTGGAGGCACTTTAACCGAATGTGAGTAAGACTTAGAGCACACTACGTCAGACGCCTGTCATGGTGATATTCCCCATACCAACCAAGCGGGAGACTCAGGAATCCTGTTGCCAGCAGGTGCACCACACATCACACAGACATGTAATGGGGCCATTAGACCACAGGGGCCAATGTGAGATTGGGTGGGGGCCCTTAAAACCATTACGTAACAATAACTTCAATGATTACAACAGTGCAGTGATGAGGGACACATTGGCAAACGTATGGAGGAATATCGCAGGGATTCCCAGTGGGGTTTGCGAGGGGTCTTCAAAGGGTTCACCTCAAATAATCCAGTACTGGCAGCTCACAGGCAGTATAGTGGGGGACTGCGCACTTAGTAAGGCCCCACACTGCACCTCAGCGTTGGAGGGGGGTATCGTTGTCACTTACAGCAGGAGCTTCCAAAGTGAATCCCCACAATGCTTTGCATCCACAGCTTACAAGGCATTGTGGGACATGACTTTTAAAGCTCCCCCAGTGAGTGGCAGCTATACTCCCCCCTACCCCCCATGCTGCCCGCGCACACTGAGGGGCAGTTTGTGACCTTATTAGGCGTGTTCTCCCCCCACCCACACGCTCCGGACACTATCCTGCCTGGGATCGGTCACACACACGTTCTGTTAGCGAGAGTCTGGTGATTTTATTAATTAGGGGTTCGCGGATGAACCATTTTCTAGCAGGGGGTGCACAATGTGAAACGGGTCGGGAACCGCCGGAATATCGTAATTAAAGAGAATTTGCAACTGGGGGGAAAAAAATTTCAGCAATCTTCCAAAAACGAAAGGAGAATTTCACAAGCTCGACCCGGTGACAAAATGTGATGGTGTTGCCAGCGGAAACGGGTGGGGTCGCCATGTTGGAGCTTTCTTCCATGTAGTAACAAAGGCGGGAGAGGGAGTAGGTGGTATGATCTGGGCCAGCATGATGGCGGTGCTTTCGGGGGCCATTGCACCGAGCCCCGCGGTTACATGGGGCCCTGTGCGCTTCACCACAACAAATAAACTGATTGCTGGGGGAGTGCGCGGGGGGGGCTCTGTAATGCTCCTAACTTCTCCTTCGCCATCTCCTCCTGTCAGTGTCCCTCATCATGGCACCTCAACATCACTGTGGCGTCGTGTAGCCATGACAACGTGAAGGCGCATGACATCACAACGTCACGTGACATCCGTTGTCACGGCAACTCAACACCAGCTGATGTCACGGCGCCATGATGAGTGACGCTGCCAGGCGGAGATGGAGTAGGTAAGAGGCACCACACCGCTGCTCGGCACCGGGCCCTGCAATTTTCCCAGCCAGCCCTGGATATGACACCTTTTATTACACCAACAAGTAGCTGAAATGTTACAAGCTTTCAGGGCCTTGGGGTCCTCCATCGGGTCACCCTGAATTTGAAGATCCGCAGCCCCTAGGCCCTTGCCTGTGGCGGCCGTCTCTTTTGCTGGCGCCCTCCTCGTCCTTACGAATTGCAGCGTCGGACGTCACCAACCTCACACGGTGTCTCGTTGCCATGGGAACGCAAAGTCATAACGTCATTTGACATTGCGACGTCACGTTGCCGTGGCGTCCGCGGCATCAATAGACGCTGCGATTCGGAAGGAGAAGGAGGACATATGTATAGGGGGGGGCGGACATTTTTGCCGCCTCAAAATGTTGCCGTCCTAGGCCCTGGGCCTATCGAGCTTAAGGCTACAGTCCCATTGCCTGCGCTGCACGCACGCCTGCAGCCGAGTTTCCCAGTCTGCAGTGAGCTGCAGGGGAAAAGACGGGGGGGGGGGCGTGACGGTGGCGTGGCCATGACGTCACCCGGCAGGATCGCACTCATTGGCTGAACCGCCTGGGGCGTGGCCTAGCGCTCCGTCGCTGGAGCTGATCACAATTTTAATGTCATCCTGAAAAACTCGCAGCGCGGCCGCCGCCCCTCGCAGTGGGCCCGGACCCATTGTGGGGTGGCTCTTGTCCCTGCTGCGCCCGCCGTAGCGAGCGCTACAGCAGCCAGCGGGGACCAAGCCTAACGGGAAATCAACCGCTGCTGACCCTGAGAGGTTGGAAAGCTTGTAACATTTCAACTACTTGTTGGCCCAATAAAAGGTATCACACCCGCTCCTCCCGCTCCCTGCTTTGTTACTCCTCCCTCTCCCTGCTTTGTTACTATTCCCTCTCCCTGCTTTGTTACTACTCCCTCTCCCTGCTTTGTTACTACTCCCTCTCCCTGCTTTGTTACTACTCCCTCTCCCTGCTTTGTTACTACTCCCTCTCCCTGCTTTGTTACTACTCCCTCTCCCTGCTTTGTTACTACTCCCTCTCCCTGCTTTGTTACTACTCCCGCTCCCTGCTTTGTTACTACTGCTGCCGGTCTCTGTAACACACTAATGATAGGCCCATCATGTTTTCATGCAATAAGCAGACACATACTGCAGCTGTAATGGGAAACGTTTGGTTAAACCAGCCGGTAACGTACTGTCACACCAGGCATGTTTAATTATCATTGTGTGTCTGCTTCTTAACCCCTTCTCTGCCAGGGGGTATTACTGTCTTCTCTGGCAATCGGGGGGTTTATTGATTTAACAGTGGGTGACCAAATAATCCCTTACAAGGACCTTAGCAGACAATAAATTGGGGTCAGGTCTAAATAATAATAATAATAATAATAATAATGAATGTTTTTACAAGTTGCAAGCATCCGTGATCCTCTGCGCGCGCCTCGCTTACCCCAACCCACAACCGGCTGTTCCGCTTCTTCTGCCTCCTGCAGCTGCTCTCGCCTGCCGGTGAATGCCAGCATCCCATCTAAAGGCGCGCTCGGACTACACTCTGCACTAAATGCCGTCCCCACTGGCCCCGCCTCCAGGTTACGCTCACGCGGTGATGCCATCGTCACGCAGCGCGCACCCGCTATGCGCAGCACTCCCACACATGCGCAGAACATTTTCTTGCTCCTCTGCCTTTACTACACCTGTTGCTGATTCCTGTGCCTGAGTATTCACCTGTGCTGTTTCCAGCAGCCAACCACAGTCCAGCTTACTCAGGAGCATGCATCCTCCTCATTGGACAATCTCCCTATATATGTTCAGCTGCCACACTGTCAATTTGGCTGAGCATAAACCTTCCTGCTAGCGAAGTGGTCACTGCTGTCTCGCCTCCACAGTCTTGTCCTGCTCCTTGTTCCTGACCTTGGCTACTCTTCCGAATTCCGCTCTCCTGTTCTCCTGACCTTGGCTACGTACGACCACCCGCACCTCTCCAATACTGACCTCGGCAAAGTACCACGACGATCCACCTCTCTCCAATCCAGACCACGGCTAAGTACCTCCTACGATCCGCTACTCTCCAACACCGACCTCGGCAAGTATCACTGACCATCCAGGCCTCTCCTACCTCGACCAATCTACACTCCAGGCGCGCCCACGTGGCTGTGGGATGGTGTTATATCAAATCACCACCTCGGCCTCGCGGTCACGCCTTGTTTGTGATGAGCACTCCATTACACAAGTATGGTGAACATCTTAACATTTGTTTAATCCTACCATTATCACACAATTGCACAATGCCCTGCAGCACATTATATGTAATTTTTTCTAAAAAGTGTCTTTGTTGGTGCTACCACCAATACTTTAGTATGTGAGTGTAGACGGACGTTCACAGAGGTACACAATTGGAGACTTTATAAGGTGAAATTATAATAGGCTTTATTGTGCCTTTTCCTTTTCATCAGGAAATCATCCAAACACAGGGGGGGGGGAACAAAGCTTCTATTCACTTGGGAGTATCTCTAGTGAAAATACCATGCAATTAATTCACAACTCCATAAGTCAAGCATGTCTCGCAGCCCCAAAAACATATAGCATGAAATAAGCAGATATAAGCAGTCTCTTAATTATGAAAGTCTTATATTGTATTGTATTGTATGTCTTTATTTATATAGCGCCATTAATGTACATAGCGCTTCACAGTAGTAATACATGTGGTAATCGAATAAATAACAGATAATATAAATAACAGATCATGGGAATAAGTGCTTTAGACAAACATAACATTAAGGTATCTGTTTCTTGCTGTAGAGTAAGCTTCTCTGCTCTCCTGGAACCGCACCCGTGCGTGCACAGAAAATATCAGCATCCAGGTTTAGAAGTCTTATTTGGTGTCTTGCAATCAGCTATGCTGGGCAGAGCTCAAGACCGGTCAGCTCCAGAGATGTGTGTTCTCTTGGTCAGACTCTCCTGGGAGTCTCAAGAACACTCCTCTGTCTCTCCACAGGTCAGCTCTCAGTCAGAGCTAAGGAGTCACTTCCTGTCTCAACAGACAGGCTTTTGTAAGCAATCAGGCAGGTGGTGTTTATTAATTGACTACCAGCTGTTAACCACCACACTGCCAGATTAAAGGCACATTACTTGAACAGGGATTACTCCCCTGTTACAGTGTGATAATAACCAGAGCTATAGTAAGTGGGATAATAACCAGTGCTATAGTAAGTGGGATAATAACCAGTGCTATAGTAAGTGGGATAATAACCAGTGCTATAGTAAGTGGGATAATAACCAGTGCTATAGTAGGTGTGATAATAACCAGAGCAATAGTAAGTGGGATAATAACCAGTGCTATAGTAAGTGGGGTAATAACCAGTGCTATAGTAAGTGGGATAATAACCAGTGCTATAGTAAGTGGGATAATAACCAGTGCTATAGTAAGTGGGATAATAACCAGTGCTATAGTAAGTGGGATAATAACCAGTACTATAGTAAGTGGGATAATAACCAGAGCTATAGTAAGTGGGATAATAACCAGTGCTATAGTAAGTGGGATAATAACCAGAGCTATAATAAGTGGGATAATAACCAGTGCTATAGTAGGTGTGATAATAACCAGAGCTATAATAAGTGTGATAACCAGTGTGTAAGAGATGTGTGCAGAGGCTCATATAATGGAGACCGATTAGGGTGAAATTATATTTTGGTTTTATTGAGCCTGTTCCTTTTATCCAGGCAAAACATACAAAAATAACAAACCCCTATCCCTTTGTAAGGGCTAACTTACTTTCCTAGACCCTATCACCCCAAAGTCTCAGGAGGTACCTTAAGCAGGTGGCCCTCCATGTCAGTCTCTGGCAGGTTCCTTGATAATCTGTGTCCAGGAAATATAGGTCTCTGGGTGTCTGGATCTCAGCACAGCCTCTGTGCTCAAGACTGTCTGTGTGCAGGCTTCTCTGCTTTCCTGTGTCAGCCCAATTGTGAACTCTGGAAATCTCTCTCCTGTTTCCAACAGGAGGCTTTTCTTAGAGCTCTAATGTGGCCACGTGGAGTCTAGTTAATTGCCTGTCTGCAATTAACCAGCTCCCTGCTGGATTTCGAAGCAGTTTCTCTCAAACAGTGATAAGTCCCTATTACATACCTCCCCTGTTTGTGGGAAGTTCGGGCTTACCACGGCTGAAGCCCATCCTTCCACTCTCACTCGAGATATCTCTTCGGCTCGAATGAGAGTGGATGGAGTACGAGAACCCTCAGTCCTGCTGGGATTGGAGCCCTTTCTCCAGGTTATTAGTGTCTCCTCCAGAAGGTGCTTGAGATCAGCACTCAGTCACTCGAAGAGGACTTTTTCCAAGTACAGTCTATCTACTGACCACGTGGTCATGAGATTTCCCCTGCGTCAGTCGATCCTCTCTTTGAAGGCGACCGTCGCAGAGCGTTTACACAAATAGCTTTCTCTCGCCATCTTTTCCATGGACTCCATTTTAGCACTAAATGTCCATTCCTTGTAACCCTTGCTCAGGTCTTGCAAAGCCTCTGTCAGCTTAATTTTGAATTCTGTCTGATGTTCGGAATCTATTTCTACTATCCTAGACTCGTGCCATTTCATGGCATAACTTAGAGCATTCAAGAATAGCTCTTTGAGTTTTCAGCTCTTGAAGCTGTCCTTCTGCACTTCTTTTTCCACTCTGCAGTTGTCAGTTCAGCTTCTTTGTAATTGAGTTGCGATTCCACATCTCCCAGTTGACACAGAGCAAGGCTTAAATCTGTTTCCTTTTCTCTATTTCTGATCTACAGCTGCCGGTACTCCTCCGTTGTCCAGCTCCAGCCGGGCCCTCTCATTGTCCAGCAATTTGCAGTCATCAGCCATCTTGGCATCATAGCGCAGTGTCAGGCTTCTTCACTTTCTTCCTTTTTGGGGAGCTGTATCTTGAGCTCAGCAATCTGTGTCTGTAGAGCTATAAGTTGCTGGTATGTGTGTTTAGCTGCCAGCTTTAACTCATCATCGAGAGATCCCTGTTTCTTGAGTGCATCCTACAGTTATCCTCTCAGGGCCTTCATCTCTTCACTGTGCTCGTTCTGGGCTTGCTTCCACGCATCCTTCATATTTTGGCGCTCTGCAGATTTAATCTCCAGGGTTGCTGCTGCTTGAGATTTCCACGCCTCTTTCTCCTGGGCGTACTGACTTTTGGGGATGGAGCAGAGTCACCTGGCCTCTAAGCTTGGATTCCAGCAATGCTGTGGTGATGATCAGGGTAGCCTTCAGTTCCTTATGCTGTTCTGCAAGGACATACTTGGTTCTTAGATGTTCCTGCAGTACTTGTACTTTAGCAGCCTGCAGATTTTCTTCCTGCAGAGTTCGCTGCTTCTCCCCGGCATTCTAGAGGTGCGTACGCAGACCTTGCAGTTGGTTCTGCAGTAGTAGGTGCTCTGCTTGAGTGCGTTGTTCCAAATGCTTCAAACTTTTCATCATCCAATAGTCTATTCCTTTTTTCTAGCTCATCATTTCACTGATGTGGTCAGTCAAATCAGAATTTACCTCTTTCAGGCTGGTATTTTCTCTTTTTACAGTCTCTATAATTTTCAGTGACTCCTTGTAGTCTTCCATTTACGCATTTCTGAGTTTAGACTCCCGGTATCCTGGCGTGAGACTTCTATCTCTAGGTTGAGGGTCTGAAGCTCCTTTTGAGAGACTTTAAGATCCATACTTAGACTGTAGACAGCTTTTTGAGAGCTGTCCAGCTCCTCAGCGAGACTGTGAAGTTCCTTTTTAGAGACTTACAGTTCTGTGTGGCAACTGCTGATTGTAGAGGGAGAGGGGGATTGGTCCGGTATTAAAGGGGTTGCACCCCATATGGCCACCCCCTGACCTCACCAGGGAGGCAAGGGGTTAACTGGACTGCGGTCCAGGAATGTGGTTTGCACCTTGCTATGACATGAAAATGTATATTCCCCTGTTCCCATATTTTATTATAATGTAAGTGTCTGCACCACACACACACTGGGATCCATCCGGGAGGGCAAGAGTTAATAGTTGAATAGTGATTATAGCCCTTTGTTTAATTTTCCCGCCTTTTCAGGCACCATTTTGCTGAGTCCCATAGGCCGCCATTGGAGCTCCATTCATTTCAATGGCAGATCTAGCTGTTTTGGACCTGTTTCCCTCGAAGACCAGCAGGTGGCGTCCGAGAGGAGAAGTGGCGGTTTCCCATTGTAAGTCAATGGGCTCATTGACTTCAATGGAGATTCCTCAACGGCGCTTTCCAGGAACGAGTTGGCAGCCGTCCAAACCGCAATACCGTAAAGCGGATACATTTTCTGAAAAAGAGCTTTCATCACTGATTAGTCAAGTTCAATGTTAAGTGGCGTGGGAATCTTAGGTTCTAGGGCACCCAGAAATAAAATTCTTTTTGCCCCTAGTTCCTAGGCCTCCCCTCACTCGACCACCACAGGGTCCCAGAATCCAGGAACCCCGGAAAGGGTCGTGCTGGTTGAGCGGGTCGCGCCATAGGTTACAATGGCGGCGGCAGAAGCAGCACGAGAAAATGGCTAAGTCCGAAACCCTGCAAAGCATAAGCCCATATCTCCGGTTCTGGAGGGTCCAGAGGGCCATGGTTTAGGGTGCCTGTAGTCACTGTTCCGGCATGGCCGCAGAACCATTCCTGACCCTCCCTGACCAACCCGATGGAGTATGGAACACCATAAAGGTTCGTGAGTTTTCCCATAGACTTCAATGGCGGCCGTTTCCCATTGACCGGCTATGGCGAAGAAACCCCATAGGCTTCAACGGCGGCGATGCCCCGTTGAACGTCTATGGCGGCAGACTCCCATAGCCGCCAATGGCGACGGGTTACCATTGAAAGTCTATGGCGGCGGAGCCCGTTGTTTTCAATGGGGAGTTAGTGAAAAACTGTGATTTGTTTTATAGCGGAGAATTTTGTGTTAAAGTATGTAACGGTTTAAGTGGATTTTTTGTATCTCCGGTTCTGAAGGTCGCAGCGGGCCGAAATGTGGACCCTATAGTGTCCCAGTTGCGGCATTAAGGTCTGGGGAGTTTGGACCCGCTGGACCTAACAGAACCGGATTTTTTAATATGTTTGTGTTTTAACCTTAATATTGTATTTGCAAAGCGGGGACAAAAACCCGCGAAGATTCCTTCACACAAAGAAATGCAAATGGTCAGGAGAGAGACCAAATGTCTAGGAAGCAGAGCCTTGATCAAAGACTCAGCCACTTTAACTATTTACATGAGGGCGGAGGAGCATGAAGCTGGAGTGGTTTGTAAGTGTTATAACTTACACCTAAAAACAAGGAAGATCTTGCCAGATACTCCATCTGGTAGACAGGCCGGCGCCCCAGATTTAGATGTGGGGCTACAGAAATTAGACCCTCAGGGTCCCAGGACGCATGTGCCAACTAGCTGGGGGGCATGGGTTAAATTGTGTTTCCACGTTAGCAATTGGATGCAGATAATTGTTCACCAATAGTCTGCACTCAATAGTAAGAATAGGGTTGCAAAGATATATAAACTGTTGTCAACCCTACAGTCCTTTGTCTTCTGATTACATCTTGATTGATACCTGATTGCTGGAGAATTGCTATCTGATACTTCTTCATCCCCCAACCCTAAGTAAGTGTTACCTTCTTGCCTGTTAATTGTACTATATTGCTGTGTTCACCTATTTAAGGAATAAATATACTTTATAATATCTAAGCCTCGTTCAGTTCAACCCAGTTATTTGGTGTATATTATATCTTGTCATAAGTTACCGTGACACTGATCTCTTGGTGTGAGGCATCCAGTGCTATGCGGAGAATATGAACCTCATTCTGCAATATGTCCCCCTCTGTCCGGATACTGTTGACCTCCTGGTGTGAGGCATTCAGTTCTATGTGGAGAGTATGAACCTCATTCTGATAGACTTCCACCTCTCTTTGGCAATTGTGAACCTCTTGCTGAGAGACCTGTAATCTCATTCAGTGCCTCCTCATACTTTCGTTTCAGATTAGCAATCATTCGGTTAGACTTGCTCTGCTTTTCATCCATGGCGGTAATAGTAGTGTTCGCAGTATCTTGATCCGTCCTTAGATCCTCCAATTCGGTCTTGGCCGCAGAGTAAATTGCGAGCAGAGTTTTCTGTAGCTCACTGTTATTTTCTCTCTCCAATTTCACTTCTTCACAGAGCAGATCACAGTTATGCCTGGCAGCTTGCAGTGCATCTTCAGGGCTGGTCAAGGGATTGTCACTCAATGGTACCAGCTCTGTTTCCCTGGTGTGGTTTGTTGAGGGTTCCTCACTGTTGGCACCGGACAGACACTTCTTTGTGTTACACGACTACTGTCTTTGGCCCTATGGATATTCTGTCATCCGCGTGCCGAATCCTCCATTTTCCCTAGGCTGCAGGGCATCTCGGACTCCCTTTTTCTCCGCGGGTTCTGCAGACGTGTCTGTTCCTTCCACGGTCAGTTAAGACCCGCTTTTCTTTTTCCGCCTTTTTGTTTTGGATGACTTCATCCATCAGGGATACTGGGGTCTCCGTCTTTATTTGAAACTTCAGTAGCTTCACTGTATCCGTCAAGCTTTTCTTGCAGTTGTGTTAGCTGGCAGGAATAGTCGGGTCATAGAGACCCGTTTGTTCTGTGCGTATCGAGTTTAGGCATCCAATAGTCTATTCCTTTTTTCTAGCTCATCATTTCACTGATGTGGTCAGTCAAATCAGAATTTACCTCTTTCAGGCTGGTATTTTCTCTTTTTACAGTCTCTATAATTTTCAGTGACTCCTTGTAGTCTTCCATTTACGCATTTCTGAGTTTAGACTCCCGGTATCCTGGCGTGAGACTTCTATCTCTAGGTTGAGGGTCTGAAGCTCCTTTTGAGAGACT
Source organism: Ascaphus truei (assembly GCF_040206685.1). Classification (NCBI taxonomy): domain Eukaryota; kingdom Metazoa; phylum Chordata; class Amphibia; order Anura; family Ascaphidae; genus Ascaphus; species Ascaphus truei. Next base: position 8,332,825 of record NC_134487.1, read on the forward strand.
TTAAGATCCATACTTAGACTGTAGACAGCTTTTTGAGAGCTGTCCAGCTCCTCAGCGAGACTGTGAAGTTCCTTTTTAGAGACTTACAGTTCTGTGTGGCAACTGCTGATTGTAGAGGGAGAGGGGGATTGGTCCGGTATTAAAGGGGTTGCACCCCATATGGCCACCCCCTGACCTCACCAGGGAGGCAAGGGGTTAACTGGACTGCGGTCCAGGAATGTGGTTTGCACCTTGCTATGACATGAAAATGTATATTCCCCTGTTCCCATATTTTATTATAATGTAAGTGTCTGCACCACACACACACTGGGATCCATCCGGGAGGGCAAGAGTTAATAGTTGAATAGTGATTATAGCCCTTTGTTTAATTTTCCCGCCTTTTCAGGCACCATTTTGCTGAGTCCCATAGGCCGCCATTGGAGCTCCATTCATTTCAATGGCAGATCTAGCTGTTTTGGACCTGTTTCCCTCGAAGACCAGCAGGTGGCGTCCGAGAGGAGAAGTGGCGGTTTCCCATTGTAAGTCAATGGGCTCATTGACTTCAATGGAGATTCCTCAACGGCGCTTTCCAGGAACGAGTTGGCAGCCGTCCAAACCGCAATACCGTAAAGCGGATACATTTTCTGAAAAAGAGCTTTCATCACTGATTAGTCAAGTTCAATGTTAAGTGGCGTGGGAATCTTAGGTTCTAGGGCACCCAGAAATAAAATTCTTTTTGCCCCTAGTTCCTAGGCCTCCCCTCACTCGACCACCACAGGGTCCCAGAATCCAGGAACCCCGGAAAGGGTCGTGCTGGTTGAGCGGGTCGCGCCATAGGTTACAATGGCGGCGGCAGAAGCAGCACGAGAAAATGGCTAAGTCCGAAACCCTGCAAAGCATAAGCCCATATCTCCGGTTCTGGAGGGTCCAGAGGGCCATGGTTTAGGGTGCCTGTAGTCACTGTTCCGGCATGGCCGCAGAACCATTCCTGACCCTCCCTGACCAACCCGATGGAGTATGGAACACCATAAAGGTTCGTGAGTTTTCCCATAGACTTCAATGGCGGCCGTTTCCCATTGACCGGCTATGGCGAAGAAACCCCATAGGCTTCAACGGCGGCGATGCCCCGTTGAACGTCTATGGCGGCAGACTCCCATAGCCGCCAATGGCGACGGGTTACCATTGAAAGTCTATGGCGGCGGAGCCCGTTGTTTTCAATGGGGAGTTAGTGAAAAACTGTGATTTGTTTTATAGCGGAGAATTTTGTGTTAAAGTATGTAACGGTTTAAGTGGATTTTTTGTATCTCCGGTTCTGAAGGTCGCAGCGGGCCGAAACGTGGACCCTATAGTGTCCCAGTTGCGGCATTAAGGTCTGGGGAGTTTGGACCCGCTGGACCTAACAGAACCGGATTTTTTAATATGTTTGTGTTTTAACCTTAATATTGTATTTGCAAAGCGGGGACAAAAACCCGCGAAGATTCCTTCACACAAAGAAATGCAAATGGTCAGGAGAGAGACCAAATGTCTAGGAAGCAGAGCCTTGATCAAAGACTCAGCCACTTTAACTATTTACATGAGGGCGGAGGAGCATGAAGCTGGAGTGGTTTGTAAGTGTTATAACTTACACCTAAAAACAAGGAAGATCTTGCCAGATACTCCATCTGGTAGACAGGCCGGCGCCCCAGATTTAGATGTGGGGCTACAGAAATTAGACCCTCAGGGTCCCAGGACGCATGTGCCAACTAGCTGGGGGGCATGGGTTAAATTGTGTTTCCACGTTAGCAATTGGATGCAGATAATTGTTCACCAATAGTCTGCACTCAATAGTAAGAATAGGGTTGCAAAGATATATAAACTGTTGTCAACCCTACAGTCCTTTGTCTTCTGATTACATCTTGATTGATACCTGATTGCTGGAGAATTGCTATCTGATACTTCTTCATCCCCCAACCCTAAGTAAGTGTTACCTTCTTGCCTGTTAATTGTACTATATTGCTGTGTTCACCTATTTAAGGAATAAATATACTTTATAATATCTAAGCCTCGTTCAGTTCAACCCAGTTATTTGGTGTATATTATATCTTGTCATAAGTTACCGTGACACTGATCTCTTGGTGTGAGGCATCCAGTGCTATGCGGAGAATATGAACCTCATTCTGCAATATGTCCCCCTCTGTCCGGATACTGTTGACCTCCTGGTGTGAGGCATTCAGTTCTATGTGGAGAGTATGAACCTCATTCTGATAGACTTCCACCTCTCTTTGGCAATTGTGAACCTCTTGCTGAGAGACCTGTAATCTCATTCAGTGCCTCCTCATACTTTCGTTTCAGATTAGCAATCATTCGGTTAGACTTGCTCTGCTTTTCATCCATGGCGGTAATAGTAGTGTTCGCAGTATCTTGATCCGTCCTTAGATCCTCCAATTCGGTCTTGGCCGCAGAGTAAATTGCGAGCAGAGTTTTCTGTAGCTCACTGTTATTTTCTCTCTCCAATTTCACTTCTTCACAGAGCAGATCACAGTTATGCCTGGCAGCTTGCAGTGCATCTTCAGGGCTGGTCAAGGGATTGTCACTCAATGGTACCAGCTCTGTTTCCCTGGTGTGGTTTGTTGAGGGTTCCTCACTGTTGGCACCGGACAGACACTTCTTTGTGTTACACGACTACTGTCTTTGGCCCTATGGATATTCTGTCATCCGCGTGCCGAATCCTCCATTTTCCCTAGGCTGCAGGGCATCTCGGACTCCCTTTTTCTCCGCGGGTTCTGCAGACGTGTCTGTTCCTTCCACGGTCAGTTAAGACCCGCTTTTCTTTTTCCGCCTTTTTGTTTTGGATGACTTCATCCATCAGGGATACTGGGGTCTCCGTCTTTATTTGAAACTTCAGTAGCTTCACTGTATCCGTCAAGCTTTTCTTGCAGTTGTGTTAGCTGGCAGGAATAGTCGGGTCATAGAGACCCGTTTGTTCTGTGCGTATCGAGTTTAGGCACCTCCACCATTCTTGAGGTGTTTTGTAGGTGTGAAACGGTTCGGATTCCCCATAAGAGATATCTTCATCCTTCAGGTTCTCTGGTCTGGGCCAGTTTGTTACTGCTTCAATATTGGCTTGGTCGGTAGCCACTCCTTCGGCGGACACAATATGGCCCACGTAGGGGATGTAGGTCCTGCAGAACGTGCATATGTCTAATGACAACTTCAGGCCTTCCGTCTGTAATCGGTCTAGGACCTTCAAGAGACGCTCCTCATGTTCTTCCAGCGTCCAACCAAAGACGATAATGTTGTCCAGGTAGACCAGACATTCTCATGGGTTCATGTCTCCGATGGTCTTCTCCATCAGCTGCTGGAATGTGGCAGGTGCTCCACAAATGCCTTGAGGCATTCTGGTGAATTGATAAAACCTGAGGGGGCAGACAAACGCTGTCTTCTCCTGGTCCTCAGAACTCATGGGGACCTGGTAGTACCCAGACCGCAAGTCCAGCACGCTGAGCCACTGACTGCCGGATAAGGCACTCTTCAATCCGCGGCAAGGTGTATAGGTCTGGAACCGTGTGGCAATTCAGGGTACGATAGTCCACACATAGCCATTCTTCTTTCGTACCACCACGATAGGGGAGGTATAGGGGCTACGGGACTCCGTCACGATGCCAGCAGTTTCCATCTCTTTTAGGACATTCCTCACATCATCCACATCTCTGGGAGCTATGCGTCGGGAACGCTCTCGGAATGGGGTGGCATCTTTCAGTCAGATCGTATGTTGAGCACTCTTGCTGCAGCTTACATCCATTTCACTGGTGGAGAACACCTCTTGGTGCTCCGCCAGCTTATTGCTCCATCGCTTCTTCAACTCTGGGAGGTAAGGACGATTCCCAGAAATCGAATTGCAATCCGGGAGGTGCTTCCCGCAAAGTAGCCGCATTTACATGTGTTAGGGATTCCACTTGAACAACGGGGTATATTCAACCCAGCGCTTGACCGACGTCAAACCGAATAGGGTTAGGCGAGATGTTCTGTATAGATACTGTAAACTGACGAGGAAGCGAGGACTTCCACTCCTTCATTTCTGGCACCACTTTGAACCCTCTCTTCGCGTCCTCTTCAGGTGTGATTTCTAGTGAAAAGTACCAGTCTTTTTCACCCTGACACGGGTTGTTGGGTACAGCGGCCATGTGTCTCACTCCCCCTGGTAGAATCTCTGCCAACCCCTTCTCAACGTTGAAGAATTATCCAAACCCTTCTTGGGTAGATTCGGTAGCACTCTTTCTTGAAGACTGGATGGATACGCAGGGACGATAGGGGTAACTCTCTGGCTTCTTGAAGGTAGGGCCGGATCAGGGCTCGCACCACATCAGTGTTACTCCCTAATATGATGGGGGAATTTGGGTGTTCCCGGGGTTCGGGACATACCAAGGCTTCCACTTCCATGGGGTGAATTTTGTTCGTGTTAAGCTGTGGTATATCCAGCTGTACTTGAATCACTCCGTCAATAGGTGCATCTTCACTACTAGGGCCCCATAACTTAATTTTCGCTGCTGACTGCATAGGGAGATGCCGGAGGTGCAGATCATAAAAGGGCCAATAAATAATAGTCAATTGAGATCCAGTGTCCAGCAAAGAGGAGGTGTATATTCCCTCCACTAGTACTCTGTGACAGTTCAGGGGATTCCTTCCCCTTCTTTCACTCCCTCTGTCCCTTCCCTGGCCAATCTCCCTGCGCTTACCCACTCCTGCCCCGCTCCGGCTACCTCTCAGGCTGTTCCTTTGCCTCAGCGCACGCCCCGCAAGTCTCGTGCCCCCGCGCGGTCCCCGAGCCCCTGCGGCAATGCTCCCCGCTCCCAGACCTCCTCAGTGCCCACTGCCATTCCCTCACCTTCGGTGGCGGCCCCCTCTGTCCCTCCGTTTCCCTCCGCTGGTGTGCCCGCGGCGTGGCGCTCCGCGCATCTCGTGACGCAACCTGTGCGCGCGCACTCTCAGTTTACAGAGGGCGCGCGCACACGCTCCTCTTCTAAGGCCTGTCAATCTCTTGACTCCTCCTCCCTTGCCCTGCAAGCTATCTCTCTGTATGACCCCTCTGTCTCCTCCTTCTCTCCTCCTGACCTATCCCTGTTGTCTCCCACTTCCCTCTCTGCTCCTCTCTCTCCTATTGGTGTTCCCTCCTTTATAATCCCTGTCTGCCTTCTCTATCATCGCTCTGCATAGTTCCTGTTATCCCTGTGTGTGCAGTCCTATGCTTTGCTCTCTCTGTGTTCCAGCCTGTACCTGCTCCTGTGCATCTTTGGATTTCCCTGGCTTTGACCCCTGCTCGTCCTGAACTACCCTGATCTCTGTACCCCTGGAACCTTGCTACGAACTCTACCTTGCTGACCTCTGGAACCCTTGGACTTGGCTTACAAACTTTGACTACTCTGCTTTCTGTAACCCCTGGACCTTGGCGCACGGACACGACCATTCGTACTTTTACCATCAAGGACGTTGCAAGTATAATACTATTTTTCTACAGGCCCAGCAACGCCATACCACACTCCGGGCTTGCCCCCACTGCTGGGGGTGTGTGGTAATACCATTCCCACCTCAGTATTGGGGTCTTGCCAGGTCTGCAGGCATACAGGCGTGACATACTCGTACTATGGTTGCAGGTCCTACTCGATTGTAGGCATCCGGTGGGTGTTCTTTTTCGGGATTGGGCACAGGGGCACTATCCAAGGATGTGGACGGCTGCTCCTCCAGTTGAACGGAGAAGGCCATGGCTCCGGGGGTGGGAATGGTTGACTTCGGACAATCCCGTGCAAAGTGACTTTCTTGGTTGCAGGTAATGCATCGGTTACCTCGGGCCGCACTGGAGCCAGGATTCAAGGCCAAACTTCAAGGCGTCTGGGGGATTTGGTGTGGAGGTTCCGGAGGGATATCCTCCTCAGGGTTCTCCTTCGCACTAGGCTTCTTGGAGATGGTTCCTTTGATCTCTTCTTTGCAGGAGTCTTTACGTTTGTTGGGGGTGTGCAACCGTGTACAGGCCTCATGCCCTTTCACCTGGCCCAATAGCCCCTCAATCCTGGGAGGACTCCCATGTAGCAAGGAGTACCGGATCATGATTACTATATGATGGGTGGGTATAGATCCCCTTAAAAACTGTTTTCTATGATATTTATCCACTTCAGTGGCTGGAATTATATAGTGGGAACGTAGATTCTAACAAACTAACTGTATCCGTTGAATAAACTCGGACAGTTCTTCCCCTTCTTTCAGTCTAAGACTATAGAACTTAGACCAGAGTTCGCTTTCGTACTCTTCTAGGCTGTAGATCCGCGTTTAAGTCCACTAACCTCTGTGCTGTAGCATCTGTATCCTGTTCTTGGTGCATTCTTCCCATTGTAGATGCGTGGGGTTTTATACACTCCATTATCCGCTGCCTCTTAACATCTTCAGTGCAAGACCATTCCCCCAGTGCTTGCAAGGTATGGTCCTTCCAGGTTTCGATGGCCTCTTCTCCAACGGGCATGGGCAACACCCCAGAAAAAGCTTTCAGTTTACGGTGATGCTGTGCCTGAGCCGACTCGCTCCTGTTCCCAGCCAACTGCTGTATGGCTTCTGTGAGCATCTGAGCTCCATCTGAGTGGCGGTGTGAGGAATCGGGGAGTGTGTCCCTTGCGGCGCGTTCCCTCCTCGCTTACCTATAGTACTGCAGCGGCAGCTGCCGAAGATTCGCCCCCCCGCTGATGTGCGCATCACCGTTCTTGTTACAGAGCGTGCGCGCACCCGCTCCTTCTATGCACGGTCACTGAGCATAGCTCCGCCCCCTCGGGACGCGCCGCACCTCCGCTGTGCGCGGTGCACGCGCATGACGGCGTGCAACGAGCCCCAGCTACGTGTCAAGCTTTGCTATGAGCCTTGTCTCCTGCAGCCTATCCTGGCATCTGCGGAGGCCCCGCCTCCGCTCCCTCCCCTACTGGTTCCTGTCTCCTATATAAGACTGCCTCTTCCTGGTATACCTTGCTGAACATAGACTTTGTGTAGCCTTGTGTGTGCCTGGCTTGTCCAGCCCAGTCCTGCTTTGATTTCTACAGTTACCCCTCGTGTATCGACCTGGCTTTGCATTTGGATTTTCTTTGGCTCGTGACCCCTGGCTTATGGATTAACCTCTCGTGTACCGACCTGGCTTTGCATTTGGATTCTCTCTGGCTCTTTACCCCTGGCTTACGGATAACGACTACGTGTACCTCTCCTACCCTTGGAACCTGGCGAGTATTGGATTAACCCTTTTTCTTCATACCCAGACCCAGCAACGCTACAAACCACCTACTGGGCCCGCCTTCGCTACTGTGGGTGTGTGGCATTATCCTTCCCACCTCAGTGCCGGGCTCAGGTCTTGTCTGTGGGCTCGCACAAGCGTGACAGGCGGTAACTGTGACTGCTCTGACCAGATCGTCGGCTGCGACCGTACGCGGCACTGGCTTCGCTCCTGCCGGGACTTCCTGGGGAAGGTGAAGACATAACCATCGGAAACTCCTGCATGTCAGTGGCGAAACTAGTGGGCTCCACTTTCATGGCTATTTCTGGATAAATTATAGGGCACCCGCTATCTAGCGCTCCTCGGAACCATAAGGTGGGCGGACCTCCTTACGTTAAGTCATACCCGCCTGTAACTAGCACTGCTCACCATACCTTTTCTGGGTTTGTTCGGCGGTCTAAGATATGCGCGGCCTGTAGGCCTGGGAACTCCCCCAGTACTAGACAGATGTCATAAGACGAGGTGTGGGCGGGGACTTGCCCAATGGCGAGCACCTGTTGGGGTGGTACGTAGCTTTTCAAGGCCCATTCATAGACCCCCTGCCGGGATGGTAAAGATATGATCAGCAATTTGGATTGGATTGTAGTAACTTTGGGCACCCCAGGTCTGAATCTCAGCAGCGCCTCCAAATGTAGCCCCCTTTCCCTATGCCTAAGGGAAACCGCGGGCGACTACGCGTTCTGCCTATACCTGTATGCTCACAGGAGGCCTGAGCCTCTGCTTCTCGGAGCCTTGGATGGGCTCTCTCTCTCTTAGTGCAGAGCCTCCACCTATGAGGGATCCCAACATGGGCAGGATGACTCCTCATAGGAACCAACAAATACAAATAGAAATAACAATACCACACCATATATGTATTACTTGGTTTTACTGTAACCCCACAGTATGCAACAACACAATACAATAACACACTGATACAATACCCCGGTGTGTCTTCCCCAAAGTACTGAGGGTGCCCATGGAACCTAATCACCCGGTGTCCGCAGAACAAGTCCCACCCAATGTGAGGTAGCGCAACCCCTGTGTGAACGGTTGGTGCACGTGTGATTCCTGTGTGGGTATTCCAGTACACGAGATTGCAGACTTGCTGAGACAGGTCCCACGCAGCGGGGCCTCAGACAGCAATCCCCTCTTGCCTAAGGATCCTGGCCACCATGCGGTGTGAGCTCCAGCTGGAGTGTCTCACACAATGTCTCTGAACAGCAGGCTGCAGCCCGCCGCGTGGATGTCTGTACACTGGTGTAGCGGTACTGTTAAGGGGAGGAGGGTCCCTATCTGGGGCCTTCCCTACAATACGGAGCTATGGTTGGCTCAGGGCCTAAGGGGCAGTATCTAGGCCTAGCCCAGGAAGTCACTTGCTCCCTGGACACTACCTACACCTGTCCTGGCTCCCACACGACTGACTCGTGGGCTCTCTGCTCGCAGAGGATATCCTGTTCTTTTAGGCTGCATGCTTTCTATTGGCTGGATCATCCCATGTGTTAAACCCTCCCTGTGGATTCTGGGACATGTACTCCCGCTTCCGTCCTTGCGGAGCCAATCTAAGATGGCCGTCGTGCTGGCAACACTGCGCATGCACACCAAATCCAAAATGGTGGTCGCCACTTCTCCCCGATTGCACGAAGCAGTTCCCCGTGCCGGAGCCGGGGCAGGGGGGCTCTGCTACATAGAAAGGAATTAATCCTGCGTGATCTTCCTGCGGCATCTCAGGGCCCCGCCTACAGAGGCTCTGCAGAGGCAGGGATTCCCCTGCGTGATCTTCCTGCGGCATCTCAGGGCCCCGCCCCCTGACCTAGGCCCCGCCTACAGAGGCTCTGCAGAGACAGGGATTCCCCTGCGGAATCTCAGGGCCCCGCCCCCTGACCTTGGCCCCGCCCACAGAGGCTCTGCGGAGACAGGGATTCCCCTGTGTGATCTTCCTGCGGGATCTCAGGTCCCCACCCCCTGACCTAGGCCCCGCCCACAGAGGCTCTGCGGAGACAGGGATTCCCCTGCGTGATCTTCCTGCGGGATCTCAGGGCCCCGCCCCCTGACCTTGGCCCCGCCTACAAACAGAGGCTCTGCAGAGACAGGAATTCCCCTGCGTGATCTTCCTGCGGGATCACAGGGCCCCGCCCCCTGACCTAGGTCCATCGAGATTGCTTGGAAGTACCGCTGTCTAGCACGAGTAGAGGAACATTGATATCTATTGTAATAATAATAATAATATATAATATTTATTGTATACACACAACATGTTGGAGGGTCTAGTGAAGCATTACCGACTTTATCATTTCCAAACTCTAGCGCCACCTAGTGGATGTTCTAGTGTACACGAATAAGCCTGTGATGGTAACATCCATCATCCATCATCCATCATCCATCATCCATCATCCATCCTCCATCCTCCATCCTCCATCCTCCATCCTCCATCCTCCATCCTCCATCGGGCTGGGCTATACACCGTCTGTGATTTTCAACCGGGGTTCTGCAGGCCAACGGGGGAGGGCGGGAAGACCTGGGACAACTGTCCAAGCCCTGTGGTTCGGTGTGTGAGTGGGGAAGGAGTGTAGGAGGAGAGAGAGCGGGGGAGTATTGGAGGGAGGGAGAGAGAAGGGGGGAGTTTGAGGGGAAGACAGATGGGAGAGTGTGAGGGGAAGAGAAGGGGAGTGTAAGAGGTAAGAGATGGGGAAGTGTGAGAGGGGGTGTGGGAGAGAGAAGAGAGAGAGAAAGTGTGAGAGGAGGGAAGAGAGAGGGGGAGTGTGAGAGGAGGGAAGAGAGAGGGGGAGTGTGAGAGAGAAGAGAGAGGGGGAGTGCGAGAGGAGGGAAGAGAGGGGGGGAGTGAGAGGGGAAGAGAGGGGGGAGTGAGAGGGAAGAGAGGGGGGAGTGAGAGGGGAAGAGAGGGGGGAGTGTGAGAGGGGAAGAGAGGGGGGGAGTGAGAGGGGAAGAGAGGGGGGGAGTGCGAGAGGGAAACCGAGGGGGGAGAGTGAGAGGGGAAGAGAGGAGGGGAGGTAGAGAGAGGGGAAAAGATGTGGGAGTGTGAGGGGGGGAATAAGAGAGGGGAAGAGAAGGGGGAGTGTGAGAGGGGAAGAGAGGGGGGAGTGTGATAGGGGAAGAGAGAGGGGAGTGCGAGAGGGGAACTGAGGGGGGAGAGTGAGGGGATGAGAGGAAGGGAGGTAAAGAGGGGAAAAATGTGTGAGGGGGGAATAAGAGAGGGGGAGTGAGGGGGGAGTGAGAGGGGAAAAGATGTGGGTGTGAGGGGGGAATAATAGAGGGGGAAGAGAGGGGGGAGTGAGAGGGGAAGAGAGGGGGGGGTGAGAGGGGAAGAGAGGGGGGAGTGTGAGAGGGGAAGAGAGGGGGGAGTGAGAGGGAAGAGAGGGGGGAATGAGAGGGGAAGAGAGGGGGAGTCAGAGGGGAAGAGAGGGGGAGTGAGAGGGGAAGAGAGGGGGGAATGAGAGGGGAAGAGAGGGGGGAGTCAGAGGGAAGAGAGGGGGGAGTGAGAGGGGAAGAGAGGGGGGAATGAGAGGGGAAGAGAAGGGGGAGTGAGAGGGGAAGAGAGGGGGGAGTGTGAGAGGGGAAGAGAGGGGGAGTGAGAGGGGAAGAGAGGGGGGAGTGAGAGGGAAGAGGGGGGGAGTGAGAGGGAAGAGAGGGGGGAGTGAGAGGGGAAGAGAGGGGGGAGTGAGAGGGGAAGAGAGGGGGGGAGTGTGAGAGGGGAAGAGAGGGGGGAGTGTGAGAGGGGAAGAGAGGGGGGAGTGTGAGAGGGTAAGAGAGGGGGGAGTGTGAGAGGGGAAGAGAGGGGGGAGTGTGAGAGGGTAAGAGAGGGGGGAGTGTGAGAGGGAAGAGAGGGGGGAGTGTGAGAGGGGAAGAGAGGGGGGAGTGTGAGAGGGTAAGAGAGGGGGGAAGTGTGAGAGGGGAAGAGAGGGGGGAGTGTGAGAGGGGAAGAGAGGGGTGGAGTGAGAGGGGAAGAGAGGGGGGAGTGAGAGGGGGGAGTGAGAGGGGAAGAGAGGGGGGAGTGTGAGAGGGGAAGAGAGGGGGGAGTGTGAGAGGGGAAGAGAGGGGGGAGTGTGAGAGGGGAAGAGGGGTGGAGTGAGAGGGGAAGAGAGGGGGGAGTGAGAGGGGGGGGAGTGAGAGGGGAAGAGAGGGGGGAGTGTGAGAGGGGAAGAGAGGGGGGAGTGAGAGGGGAAGAGAGGGGGCAGTGAGAGGGGAAGAGAGGGGGAGTGAGAGGGGAAGAGAGGGGGGCAGTGAGAGGGGAAGAGAGGGGGGGAGTGAGAGGGGAAGAGAGGGGGGGAGTGAGAGGGGAAGAGAGGGGGGAGTGAGAGGGGAAGAGAGGGGGGAGTGTGAGAGGGGAAGAGAGGGGGGGAGTGTGGGGGGGGGAGTGAGAGGGGAAGAGAGGGGGAGTGGGAGGGGAAGAGAGGGGGGGGAGTATAAGAGGGGAAGAGAGGGGGGAGTGTGAGAGGGGAAGAGAGGGTTGAGTATGAGGGGAGGAGTGTGAGAGGGAAGGGAGATGGGGGAGTGTGAGAAGGAAGATGGAGGGGTGTGAGAGGGGGGAGTGTGAGAGGGGAAGAGAGGGGGAGTGTGAGCGGGTAAGAGAGGGGGGAGTGTGAGAGGGAAGAGAGGGGGGAGTGTGAGAGGGGAAGAGAGGGTGGAGTGAGAGGGGAAGAGAGGGGGGAGTGAGAGGGGAAGAGAGGGGGGGAGTGTGAGAGGGGAAGAGAGGGGGGGAGTGTGAGAGGGGAAGAGAGGGGGGAGTGAGAGGGGAAGAGAGGGGGGAGTGAGAGGGGAAGAGAGGGGGGAGTGAGAGGGGAAGAGAGGGGGGGGAGCAAGAGTGGAAGAGAGGGGGGAGTGAGAGGGGAAGAGGGGGAGTGAGAGGGGAAGAGAGGGGGGGTGAGAGGGGAAGAGAGGGGGGAGTGAGAGGGGAAGAGGGGGGAGTGTGAGAGGGGAAGAGAGGGGGGAGTGTGAGAGGGGAAGAGAGGGGGGAGTGTGAGAGGGGAAGAGAGGGGTGGAGTGAGAGGGGAAGAGAGGGGGGAGTGAGAGGGGGGGAGTGAGAGGGAAGAGAGGGGGGAGTGTGAGAGGGGAAGAGAGGGGGGAGTGAGAGGGGAAGAGAGGGGGCAGTGAGAGGGGAAGAGAGGGGGAGTGAGAGGGGAAGAGAGGGGGGCAGTGAGAGGGGAAGAGAGGGGGGGAGTGAGAGGGGAAGAGAGGGGGGGAGTGAGAGGGGAAGAGAGGGGGGAGTGAGAGGGGAAGAGAGGGGGGAGTGTGAGAGGGGAAGAGAGGGGGGGAGTGTGGGGGGGGGGTGAGAGGGGAAGAGAGGGGGCAGTGAGAGGGAAGAGAGGGGGGGAGTGAGAGGGGAAGAGAGGGGGGGGAGTGAGAGGGGAAGAGAGGGGGGGGAGTGAGAGGGGAAGAGAGGGGGAGTGAGAGGGGAAGAGGGGGGAGTGAGAGGGGAAGAGAGGGGGGGGTGAGAGGGGAAGAGAGGGGGGAGTGAGAGGGGAAGAGAGGGGGGAGTGTGAGAGGGGAAGAGAGGGGGGAGTGTGAGAGGGGAAGAGAGGGGGGAGTGTGAGAGGGGAAGAGAGGGGTGGAGTGAGAGGGGAAGAGAGGGGGGAGTGAGAGGGGGGAGTGAGAGGGGAAGAGAGGGGGGAGTGTGAGAGGGGAAGAGAGGGGGGAGTGAGAGGGGAAGAGAGGGGGCAGTGAGAGGGGAAGAGAGGGGGAGTGAGAGGGGAAGAGAGGGGGGCAGTGAGAGGGGAAGAGAGGGGGGGAGTGAGAGGGGAAGAGAGGGGGGGAGTGAGAGGGGAAGAGAGGGGGGAGTGAGAGGGGAAGAGAGGGGGGAGTGAGAGGGGAAGAGAGGGGGGAGTGAGAGGGGAAGAGAGGGGGGAGTGTGAGAGGGGAAGAGAGGGGGGGAGTGTGGGGGGGGGAGTGAGAGGGGAAGAGAGGGGGAGTGGGAGGGGAAGAGAGGGGGGAGTGTGAGAGGGGAAGAGAGGGTTGAGTATGAGGGGAGGAGTGTGAGAGGGAAGGGAGATGGGGGAGTGTGAGAAGGGAAGATGGAGGGGTGTGAGAGGGGGAGTGTGAGAGGGGAAGAGAGGGGGGAGTGTGAGCGGGTAAGAGAGGGGGGAGTGTGAGAGGGGAAGAGAGGGGGGAGTGTGAGAGGGGAAGAGAGGGGTGGAGTGAGAGGGGAAGAGAGGGGGGAGTGAGAGGGGAAGAGAGGGGGGGAGTGTGAGAGGGGAAGAGAGGGGGGGAGTGTGAGAGGGGAAGAGAGGGGGGAGTGAGAGGGGAAGAGAGGGGGGAGTGAGAGGGGAAGAGAGGGGGGAGTGAGAGGGGAAGAGAGGGGGGGGAGTGAGAGGGGAAGAGAGGGGGGAGTGAGAGGGGAAGAGGGGGAGTGAGAGGGGAAGAGAGGGGGGGGTGAGAGGGGAAGAGAGGGGGGAGTGAGAGGGAAGAGAGGGGGGAGTGTGAGAGGGGAAGAGAGGGGGGCAGTGAGAGGGGAAGAGAGGGGGGGAGTGTGAGAGGGGAAGAGAGGGGGCAGTGAGAGGGGAAGAGAGGGGGCAGTGAGAGGGGAAGAGAGGGGGGGAGTGAGAGGGGAAGAGAGGGGGGAGTGAGAGGGGAAGAGAGGGGGGAGTGTGAGAGGGGAAGAGAGGGGGGCAGTGAGAGGGGAAGAGAGGGGGGGAGTGTGAGAGGGGAAGAGAGGGGGGCAGTGAGAGGGGGAAGAGAGGGTGGGAGTGAGAGGGGAAGAGAGGGTGGGAGTGAGAGGGAAGAGAGAGGGGAAGAGAGGGGGGAGTGTGAGAGGGGAAGAGAGGGGGGGAGAGTGAGAGGGGAAGAGAGGGGGAGAGTGAGAGGGGAAGAGAGGGGGGGAGTGAGAGGGGAAGAGTGGGAGGGGAAGAGAGGGGGGGGAGTATAAGAGGGGAAGAGAGGGGGGAGTGTGAGAGGGGAAGAGAGGGTTGAGTATGAGGGGAGGAGTGTGAGAGCGGAAGGGAGATGGGGGAGTGTGAGAAGGGAAGATGGAGGGGTGTGAGAGGGGGGTGTGTGAGAGGAGAAGGGGAGGGTAGAGTGTGAGATGGGAAGAGACGGGGGAATGTGAGGGGGAGATGGGGGGAGTGTGAGAGGAGAAGAGAGAGGGGGGAGTGTGAGGGGGAGAAGTGCAAGAGGGGGGGGAGAAGTGCAAGAGGGGGGGGGGAGAAAGGGGGGGGTGAAACAGAGGGAGAGGATTGGGATTCCCAGAATTTGATATGTAGGTGACAGAAATACTGCGCCTCAGGACTTACGGCAGCAACGATATTAATTTGTGGTTCTAACTTAGATCCACAATAAAACCATCTACGAATAGTCTGAAGGATTCAGCTGTGTTAGGGCAAACAAGGCAGAATATACAGATACATTGTTACAAACGCGTGAAGTGTTTACCTGCCTGTATACACTGAAAGCTGCAGAGGTGGCACCAAAGGGTGAGATTAACAGTCACCTCCGAACCCCAGTAGGAGCGATGCTGAGAACCAAAATAACCGAATAACAAGTGTAAATAAAAGCTCTGGATACAAATGTGAAAAATAAACATGACACATCAATATACAAAGTAACAAGGTCCTCTTATTGCAAATGGCAAAATGCCCAGATGTGCTATAAATACTGAAGCACCATGAGAGTTATTATCCGAGACCCACAGGTGCAACATTAGGTTACAATGGGTGAAAACAGCAAAACTAAACATTCCCCGTGCTTTCAGTTCAAAAGGTTTTCTTATTTACAAATCCTCTCCCCTGGCTGTGGGACTGGTATATTGCCCCCCCAAACCCCCAAAACTACAAGTGCAATAGATAATAATAAAAAAAAATAATGACCCAAACCAATTAACGGTTATATAAGGCTCCCGTTCTGTAAGAGGAGTCGTGGCTAAAAATAGCACCGTTCAGCATTAGACTGATGTCAAATACAAAATTCAGTGCAAAAGTTTAACATTCCCGGCATCAAATGGGTCAGATCCTTGAGATTAAAACTTCCTGTTCTGATTAGGTCCTTGACCGGCTGTTGCCTTGTTACGCATGGCTGACTGTCAGCAAATAAGAACCTTGTGGTCTTTGTTTTAATGTAAAGAAAAGGATGTTTAGACACACCATCTTGTTTCTTGGAGCCAAATTGTTGCTTATGTTAGAAGGTGCAAACTGGGGCAGAGACGCAGAATGTGATACATCTCATTATAATCAGTGCCCCATGTAAGTCCCCGCAACTCCTCCTACTGACTCTCCCCAAGGTGCAAACTGGGGCAGAGACGCAGAATGTGATACATCTCATTATAATCAGTGCCCCATGTAACTCCCCCCAACTCCTCCTACTGACTCTCCCCAAGGTGCAAACTGGGGCAGAGACGCAGAATGTGATACATCTCTTAATCTGTGCCCCATGTAACTCCCCCCAACTCCTCCTACTGACTCTCCCCAAGGTGCAAACTGGGGCAGAGACGCAGAATGTGATACATCTCATAATCTGTGCACCATGTAATTCCTCCTACTGACTCTCACCAAGGTGCAAACTGGGGCAGAGACGCAGAATGTGATACATCTCATTATAATCAGTGCCCCATGTAAGTCCCCCCAACTCCTCCTACTGACTCTCCCCAACTCCTCCTACTGACTCTCCCCAGGGTGCAAGCTGGGGCAGAGATGCAGAATGTGATACATCTCATTATAATCTGTGCACCATGTAACTCCCCCCCCAACTCCTCCTACTGAGTCTCCCCAAGGTGCAAGCTGGGGCAGAGACGCAGAATGTGATACATCTCATTATAATCAGTGCCCCATGTAAGTCCCCGCAACTCCTCCTACTGACTCTCCCCAAGGTGCAAACTGGGGCAGAGACGCAGAATGTGATACATCTCTTAATCTGTGCCCCATGTAACTCCCCCCAACTCCTCCTACTGACTCTCCCCAAGGTGCAAACTGGGGCAGAGACGCAGAATGTGATACATCTCATAATCTGTGCACCATGTAATTCCTCCTACTGACTCTCACCAAGGTGCAAACTGGGGCAGAGACGCAGAATGTGATACATCTCATTATAATCAGTGCCCCATGTAAGTCCCCCCAACTCCTCCTACTGACTCTCCCCAACTCCTCCTACTGACTCTCCCCAGGGTGCAAGCTGGGGCAGAGATGCAGAATGTGATACATCTCATTATAATCTGTGCACCATGTAACTCCCCCCCCAACTCCTCCTACTGAGTCTCCCCAAGGTGCAAGCTGGGGCAGAGACGCAGAATGTGATACATCTCATTATAATCAGTGCCCCATGTAAGTCCCCCAACTCCTCCTACTGACTCTCCCCAAGGTGCAAGCTGCGACAGAGACGCAGAATGTGATACATCTCATTATAATCTGTGCACAATGTAACTCCTCCCCAACTCCTCCTACTGACTCTCCCCAGGGTGCAAGCTGGGGCAGAGATGCAGAATGTGATACATCTCATTATTATCTGTGCCCCATGTAACTCCCCCAACTCCTCCTACTGACTCTCCCCAAGGTGCAAGCTGGGACAGAGACGCAGAATGTGATACATCTCATTATAATCTGTGCACCATGTAACTCCTCCCCAACTCCTCCTACTGACTCTCCCCAAGGTGCAAGCTGGGGCAGAGACGCATAATGTGATACATCTCATTATAATTTGTGCGCCATGTAACTTCCCCCCAACTCCTCCTACTGAGTCTCCCCAAGGTGAAAGCTGGGACAGAGACGCAGAATGTGATACATCTCATTATAATCTGTGCACCATGTAACTCCCCCAACTCCTCCTACTGACTCTCCCCAAGGTGCAAGCTGGGACAGAGATGCATAATGTGATACATCTCATTATAATCTGTGCACCATGTAACTCCCCCCCAACTCCTCCTACTGAGTCTCCCCAAGGTGCAAGCTGGGACAGAGACGCAGAATGTGATACATCTCATTATAATCTGTGCACCATCTAACTCCCCACAACTCCTCCTACTTACTCTCCCCAAGGTGCAAACTGGGGCAGAGACGCAGAATGTGATACACCTCATTATAATCTGTGCATCATATAACACCCCCCAACTCCTCCTACTGACTCTCCCCAACTCCAGCTACTGACTCTCCCCAAGGTGCAAGCTGGTTCAGAGACGCAGAATGTGATACATCTCATTATAATCTGTGCACCATGTAACTCCCCCCCAACTCCTCCTACTGAGCCTCCCCAAGGTGCAAGCTGGGGCAGAGACGCAGAATGTGATACATCTCATTATAATCAGTGCCCCATGTAAGTCCCCCACTCCTCCTACTGACTCTCCGCAAGCTGCGACGGAGACGCAGAATGTGATACATCTCATTGTTATCTGTGCACCATGAAACTCCCCCAACTCCTCCTACTGACTCTCCCCAAGGTGCAAGCTGGGACAGAGACGCAGAATGTGATACATCTCATTATAATCTGTGCACCATGTAACTCCTCCCCAACTCCTCCTACTGACTCTCCCCAAGGTGCAAGCTGGGGCAGAGACGCATAATGTGATACATCTCATTATAATCTGTGCACCATGTAACTCCCCCCCAACTCCTCCTACTGAGCCTCCCCAAGGTGCAAGCTGGGACAGAGACGCAGAATGTGATACATCTCATTATAATCTGTGCCCCATGTAACTCCCCCCCAACTCCTCCTACTGATTCTCCCCAAGGTGCAAGCTGCGACAAAGACGCAGAATGTGATACATCTCATTATAATCTGTGCCCCATGTAACTCCCCCCCAACTCCTCCTACTGACTCTCCCCAAGGTGCAAGCTGGGACAGAGACGCAGAATGTGATACATCTCATTATAATCTGTGCACCATGTAACTCCCCCCAACTCCTCCTACTGACTCTCCCCAAGGTGCAAGCTGGGGCAGAGACGCAGAATGTGATACACCTCATTATTATCTGTGCACCATGTAATTCCCTCAACTCCTCCTACTGACTCTCCCCAAGGTGCAAGCTGCGACAGAGACGCAGAATGTGACACATCTCATTATAATCTGTGCACCATGTAACTCTCCCCAACTCCTTTTACTGACTCTCCCCAAGGTGCAAGCTGGGACAGAGACACAGAATGTGATACATCTCATTATAATCTGTGCCCCATGTAAGTCCCCCATTCCTCCTACTGACTCTCCGCAAGCTGCGACGGAGACGCAGAATGTGATACATCTCATTGTTATCTGTGCACCATGAAACTCCCCCAACTCCTCCTACTGACTCTCCCCAAGGTGCAAGCTGGGACAGAGACGCAGAATGTGATACATCTCATTATAATCTGTGCACCATGTAACTCCTCCCCAACTCCTCCTACTGACTCTCCCCAAGGTGCAAGCTGGGGCAGAGACGCATAATGTGATACATCTCATTATAATCTGTGCACCATGTAACTCCCCCCCAACTCCTCCTACTGAGCCTCCCCAAGGTGCAAGCTGGGACAGAGACGCAGAATGTGATACATCTCATTATAATCTGTGCCCCATGTAACTCCCCCCCAACTCCTCCTACTGATTCTCCCCAAGGTGCAAGCTGCGACAAAGACGCAGAATGTGATACATCTCATTATAATCTGTGCCCCATGTAACTCCCCCCCAACTCCTCCTACTGATTCTCCCCAAGGTGCAAGCTGGGACAGAGACGCAGAATGTGATACATCTCATTAGAATCTGTGCACCATGTAACTCCCCCCAACTCCTCCTACTGACTCTCCCCAAGGTGCAAGCTGGGGCAGAGACGCAGAATGTGATACACCTCATTATTATCTGTGCACCATGTAATTCCCTCAACTCCTCCTACTGACTCTCCCCAAGGTGCAAGCTGCGACAGAGACGCAGAATGTGACACATCTCATTATAATCTGTGCACCATGTAACTCTCCCCAACTCCTTTTACTGACTCTCCCCAAGGTGCAAGCTGGGGCAGAGACGCATAATGTGATACATCGCATTATAATCTGTGCACCATGTAACACCCCCCCCAACTCCTCCTACTGACTCTCCCCAAGGTGCAAGATGGGGCAGAGACGCATAATGTGATACATCTCATTATAATCTGTGCACCATGTAACTCCCCCAACTCCTCCTACTGACTCTCCCCAAGGTGCAAGCTGGGAAAGAGACGCAGAATGTGACACATCTCATTATAATCTGTGCACCATGTAACTCTCCCCAACTCCTCCTACTGACTCTCCCCAAGGTGCAAGCTGGGACAGAGACGCAGAATGTGATACATCTCATTATAATCTGTGCACCATGTAACTACTCCCCAACTCCTCCTACTGACTCTCCCCAAGGTGCAAGCTGGGGCAGAGACGCATAATGTGATACATCTCATTATAATCTGTGCACCATGTAACTCCCCCCAACTCCTCCTACTGACTCTCCCCAACTCCAGCTACTGACTCTCCCCAAGGTGCAAGCTGGTTCAGAGACGCAGAATGTGATACATCTCATTATAATCTGTGCACCATGTAACTCCCCCCCAACTCCTCCTACTGACTCTCCCCAAGGTGCAAGCTGCGACGGAGACGCAGAATGTGATACATCTCATTGTTATCTGTGCACCATGAAACTCCCCCAACTCCTCCTACTGACTCTCCCCAAGGTGCAAGCTGGGACAGAGACGCAGAATGTGATACATCTCATTATAATCTGTGCACCATGTAACTCCTCCCCAACTCCTCCTACTGACTCTCCCCAAGGTGCAAGCTGGGGCAGAGACGCATAATGTGATACATCACATTATAATCTGTGCACCATGTAACTCCCCCCCAACTCCTCCTACTGAGTCTCCCCAAGGTGCAAGCTGGGACAGAGACGCAGAATGTGATATATCTCATTATAATCTG
Organism: Ascaphus truei; assembly: GCF_040206685.1. Taxonomy (NCBI): domain Eukaryota; kingdom Metazoa; phylum Chordata; class Amphibia; order Anura; family Ascaphidae; genus Ascaphus; species Ascaphus truei. Next base: position 8,352,907 of record NC_134487.1, read on the forward strand.
TGCACCATGTAACTCCCCCCAACTCTTCCTACTGTCTCTCCCCAAGGTGCAAACTGGGGCAGAGACGCAGAATGCGATACATCTCATAATCTGTGCACCATGTAACTCCCCCCCAACTCCTCCTACTGAGTCTCCCCAAGGTGAAAGCTGGGGCAGTTACACCGAATGTGATACATCGCCTTATAATCTGTGTCCCATGTAACTCCCCCCAACTCCTCCTACTGACTCTCCCCAAGGTGCAAGCTGGGGCAGAGATGCAGAATATGATACACCTCATTATTATCTGTGCACCATGTAATTCCCCCAACTCCTCCTACTGAATCTCCCCAAGGTGCAAGCTGCGACAGAGACGCAGAATGTTACATCTCATTATTATCTGGCACCATGTAATTCCCCCAAATCCTCCTACTGACTCTCCCCAAGGTGCAAGCTGGGACAGAGACGCAGAATGTGACACAACTCATTATAATCTGTGCACCATGTAACTCTCACCAACTTCTTCTACTGACTCTCCCCAAGGTGCAAGCTGGGGCAGAGACGCATAATGTGATACATCTCATTATAATCTGTGCACCATGTAACTCCTCCCCAACTCCTCCTACTGACTCTCCCCAAGGTGCAAGCTGGGGCAGAGACGCATAATGTGATACATCTCATTATAATCTGTGCACCATGTAACTCCCCCCAACTCTTCCTACTGTCTCTCCCCAAGGTGCAAACTGGGGCAGAGACGCAGAATGCGATACATCTCATAATCTGTGCACCATGTAACTCCCCCCCAACTCCTCCTACTGAGTCTCCCCAAGGTGAAAGCTGGGGCAGTTACACCGAATGTGATACATCTCATTATAATCTGTGCCCCATGTAACTCCCCCCAACTCCTCCTACTGACTCTCCCCAAGGTGCAAGCTGGGGCAGAGATGCAGAATATGATACACCTCATTATTATCTGTGCACCATGTAATTCCCCCAACTCCTCCTACTGAATCTCCCCAAGGTGCAAGCTGCGACAGAGACGCAGAATGTTACATCTCATTATTATCTGGCACCATGTAATTCCCCCAACTCCTCCTACTGAGTCTCCCCAAGGTGCAAGCTGGGACAGAGACGCAGAATGTGATACATCTCATTATAATCTGTGCCCCATGTAACTCCCCCCCAACTCCTCGTACTGACTCTCCCCAAGGTGCAAGCTGCGACAAAGACGCAGAATGTGATACATCTAATTATAATCTGTGCCCCATGTAACTCCCCCCCAACTCCTCCTACTGACTCTCCCCAAGGTGCAAGCTGGGACAGAGACGCAGAATGTGATACATCGCATTATAATCTGTGCACCATGTAACTCCCCCCAACTACTCCTACTGACTCTCCCCAAGGTGCAAGCTGGGGCAGAGACGCAGAATGTGATACATCGCATTATAATCTGTGCACCATGTAACTCTCCCCAACTCCTTTTACTGACTCTCCCCAAGGTGCAAACTGGGGCAGAGACGCATAATGTGATACATCGCATTATAATCTGTGCACCATGTAACACCCCCCCAACTCCTCCTACTGACTCTCCCCAAGGTGCAAGATGGGGCAGAGACGCATAATGTGATACATCTCATTATAATCTGTGCACCATGTAACTCCCCCAACTCCTCCTACTGACTCTCCCCAAGGTGCAAGCTGGGAAAGAGACGCAGAATGTGACACATCTCATTATAATCTGTGCACCATGTAACTCTCCCCAACTCCTCCTACTGACTCTCCCCAAGGTGCAAGCTGGGACAGAGACGCAGAATGTGATACATCTCATTATAATCTGTGCACCATGTAACTCCTCCCCAACTCCTCCTACTGACTCTCCCCAAGGTGCAAGCTGGGGCAGAGACACATAATGTGATACATCTCATTATAATCTGTGCACCATGTAACTCCCCCCAACTCCTCCTACTGACTCTCCCCAACTCCAGCTACTGACTCTCCCCAAGGTGCAAGCTGGTTCAGAGACGCAGAATGTGATACATCTCATTATAATCTGTGCACCATGTAACTCCCCCCCCCAACTCCTCCTACTGACTCTCCCCAAGGTGCAAGTTGGGGCAGAGACGCAGACTGTGATACATCTCATTATAATCAGTGAACCGTGTAAGTAGCCCACTCCTCCTACTGACTCTCCCCAAGGTGCAAGCTGCGACGGAGACGCAGAATGTGATACATCTCATTGTTATCTGTGCACCATGTAACTCCTCCCCAACTCCTCCTACTGACTCTCCCCAAGGTGCAAGCTGGGACAGAGACGCAGAATGTGATACATCTCATTATAATCTGTGCACCATGTAACTCCTCCCCAACTCCTCCTACTGACTCTCCCCAAGGTGCAAGCTGGGGCAGAGACGCATAATGTGATACATCGCATTATAATCTGTGCACCATGTAACTCCCCCCCAACTCCTCCTACTGAGTCTCCCCAAGGTGCAAGCTGGGACAGAGACGCAGAATGTGATATATCTCATTATAATCTGTGCACCATGTAACTCCCGCCAACTCTGCCTACTGTTTCTCCCCAAGGTGCAAACTGGGGCAGAGACGCAGAATGCGATACATCTCATAATCTGTGCACCATGTAACTCCCCCCCAACTCCTCCTACTGAGTCTCCCCAAGGTGAAAGCTGGGGCAGTTACACCGAATGTGATACATCTCATTATAATCTGTGCCCCATGTAACTCCCCCCAACTCCTCCTACTGACTCTCCCCAAGGTGCAAGCTGGGGCAGAGATGCAGAATATGATACACCTCATTATTATCTGTGCACCATGTAATTCCCCCCCAACTCCTCCTACTGACTCTCCCCAAGGTGCAAGCTGCGACAGAGACGCAGAATGTTACATCTCATTATTATCTGGCACCATGTAATTCCCCCAACTCCTCCTACTGACTCTCCCCAAGGTGCAAGCTGGGACAGAGACGCAGAATGTGACACAACTCATTATAATCTGTGCACCATGTAACTCTCCCCAACTTCTTCTACTGACTCTCCCCAAGGTGCAAGCTGGGGCAGAGACGCATAATGTGATACATCTCATTATAATCTGTGCACCATGTAACACCCCCCCAACTCCTCCTACTGACTCTCCCCAAGGTGCAAGATGGGACAGAGACACAGAATGTGATACATCTCATTATGATCTGTGCACCATGTAACTCCTCCCCAACTCCTCCTACTGACTCTCCCTAAGGTGCATGCTGGGACAGAGACGCAGAATGTGATACATCTCATTATAATCTGCGCCCCATGTAACTCCTCCCCAACTCCTCCTACTGACTCTCCCCAATGTGCAAGATGGGGCAGAGACGCATAATTTGATACATCTCATTATAATCTGTGCACCATGTAACTCCCCCCCAACTCCTCCTACTGACTCTCCCCAAGGTGCAAGCTGGGACAGAGACACAGAATGTGATACATCTCATTATAATCTGTGCACCATGTAACTCCCCCCAACTCCTCTTACTGACTCTCCCCAAGGTGCAAGCTGGGACAGAGACGCAGAATGTAATACAGCACATTATAATCTGTGCCCCATGTAACTCCCCCCAACTCCTCCTTCCATGGCCGCCAACAGAAATCATGGGGCCCAGGACAAATGAAAGGAGCAGGGCCCCCGCCCCCCGAACCCATAGCGCACCTACCATGAAATAATATTTTTTAGCGCGCAACTTTTAATTATCTTTTTTCTTCTTATTGTAATATGGAAAAAAACATTACAATGCAATCTGTTTATTTTTATATTTTCAACAAATGACAGGTGACTGACTGCCTGGGTGGGCGGGGGACTGACTGGGTGGGTGACTGACTGCCTTGACTGCCTGGGTGGGTGGGTGACTGATTGCCTGGGTGGATGGGTGGCTGATTGAATGCGTGGGAGGGTGACTGACTGCCTGGGTGGGTGACTGACTGTGTAGGTGGGTGACTGACTGCCTGGGTGGGCGACTGACTGCCTGGGTGGGTGACTGCCTGTCTGGGTGACTGACTGACTGCCTGGGTGGGTGACTGCCCTCGACTGACTGCCTGGGGGACTTCCTTTGTGGGTGACTGACTGACTGACTAGGTGGCTGAGTGACTGGGTGAGTGGGTGAGTGGATGACTGGGTGAGTGGGTGACAGAGTGGGTGAGTGACTGAGTGGGTGAGTGACTGAGTGGGTGAGTGAGTGACTGGGTGGGTGAGTGACTGGGTGGGTGGGTGAGTGAGTGACTGGTTGAGTGACTGATTGGGTGAGTGACTGGTTGGGTGAGTGACTGGGTGGGTGAGTGACTGGGTGGGTGCCTGGGTGGGTAACTGACCTTGACCGGGTGGGTGCTGCTTCCTTGCCCACCAGATGCGAGGTAGGCTCAGTTGCGGGGGAAGGCATGGGGGGGCACGCGGGAGGTGGGCGGCTGGGGGCTGTCGTGAGAGGTAGGTTCGGGGGGCACGGGTGGGGGTGCACACGGGAGGTGGGTGGCTGGGGGTTGGTGGCGCGAGAGGTAGGCTCAGGGGTCACGGGTGGTTGGGTGGGTGAGTGGGTGACTGGGTGGGTGCCTGACCTTGACCAGGTGGGTGCTGCTTCCGGCTTCCTTGCCCAGCAGAAATGATGTAGGCTCGGTGGGGCACGGGGGTGGGGGGTGGGTAGATGGGGGGCGCAGTAGGTAGGCACGGGCATGGGAGGTAGGCTCTGGGGGGCACGCAGGAGGTGGATGGCTGGGGGGGTGACGCGGAGGTAGGCTCGGGGGGCGCAGGAGGTGGGAAGCTGGGGGGGGCACAGCAGGCGGGCGGTTGGGGGGAGCATGGGATTTAGGCTCAGGGGGAATGGGGGGGCATGGAAGGTAGGCGGCTGGGGGGGCACGGGATGTAGGCTCGATGGGCGCGGTTTAGCTAAGGGGGGCCATGGGAGGTAGGTTTGGAGGGGGCATGGGAAGTGGGCGGCTGGGGGGTTGCGGGATGTAGGCTCGATGGGCGTGGGTAGCTGGGTGGGTGCTGAGGTGGGCGGCTAAGGGGGGCCACGGGAGGTAGGTTTGGGGGGGGGGGCACGGGAAGTGGGCGGCTGGAAGTGGGTTCGGTGGCCTCAGTAGCTCAAAACCCAACGCATTTCATCCGTGTGTCGACTTCTTCTGGGGTGCCTTTAATCCTACCTTTAGAATGCCAGGGATAGCTTTGATACTTAATATAGCATGGTTCACCATGTTCCCTTTCAGCTTCCCTTATCATAGGTCTTCCGGTAAAAGAACTAATAACAGTTTTATCACCAAAAAATCTACACCGTGTCCCAATATTTACCGTTAATTCTACTTGAAGCTGACATCCTTCGCCTGATCCTACGGCACATTCCTGAGTGGAATTCCGGACCTTAAACATTTTCAAATCTATCATAATAGTATTGCCAGATAATACTTCCATACAATTTACTGTATTAACATATACCATCCCTTTAATTTTCCATTTTAACCGATCATTCCGATCAGTATCAACTAGGACAACATTTTCTACTTCTGGTGACCATCTTGATTAATCATTTTTCCTTCTATACCTATGTGTTGGGGATGGGTATAGACATTTGGAACCCTTCCAGATGGATGCCATGCATACAGTAACTATTAATTGTTGCTGAACCCTCTCTTCCTTCAATGAAAGTTGTTATATACCTTGCTCCTGTTATTTCTGACAGCATTATATAACATCTGGCATTCCTTTTCTGATGTTACCGGTACATCAATAGTTCATTGATTATACACATTGCTGGGTACCAAACAATTTACTTACGAATCATAGTCTACCCAAATTGTAGTATTTCTTTTAATCATGTTTAACCTGATTATCACTAATATTGTTCTATTAAATCTCCAAGATTCCATATTTATTTATTCTTACTTCTCCCTGTATTATTTGATAAATTCCTCCTTATCCTTCTGCAAAACCGGGTGTCATGGCGATCATCATTTAAACTCCTGTAAAAACACTCATAAAAATATTGCATACATCTAACAAACCCAGTTTGTTTTTCACAATCCTTTGCTGCCCCCAAAGAAAAACTACTGCCCAGAAAATACTAATAATGTAATTGTTCTGCATACTGAGATCCCTCAGTTACAGATCTTTCTGTCGTTGTTCTTCTTTCTTAGGTAAAAGTTTCTTTGGAAGGAGTTAGTCCGAACATTGTTCTAAATCAGGTATTGACTCATATCCTTCCTGTAGCATGGATGCTTCACATTGTACAGTCCGTCCTCCAATGTTGAAAGACATCTGTAACATAAAAGACTGAACAGTATCATTGTTCTTTAACCTTTCACCTTTAGAACTAGCTTGCACTGATCAATAAGTAGTAACATTAAAACCCTTGCTTTGGGTTTGGCGTTAACACATTGTATTTGCAGAACAGGTTGACCCGTTCTCTTGAGAATAATACATGATCCTTTCCAACCTGCGTGCCATGGGACAGGTTTCGGGAAAATGTTTACCATAACCTTCATTCCTGGAAGACGTTTATAAGCTGGATTTACCTTGGCATTCCCTTTTTCTCTGTGGGGGCCATGTTTTCTGCTGCAAAATGTAAACCTTTAGCTACAGTAACTGGTTTTGCAATACAGACAAACATTACGGTTCTGATGGGAAAACTAGAGTCATCTGCCTTCCAGTTATTAAAACTGCAGTTCAAACTCCCGTTTTGTTTTTGTTTTTTTTACTTCAATAGTTTCATGTGGGCAATCTCTACTTACCTAAAGAACTGTATAGCTGCCGGTCAATTCGTTCTCCGTCTATTGATTGGCAAAGTTTGGCGACATCTTTAAATATGGGGAATGTAAATGGTTGCTATAGGAACAAGCATGCTTGTTAAAATAGAATACAAGAAAATTGGTCTTTCAAAATGGTTTTTTTTTTAAACAGAAAATGCTAAAAGTATTTTTTTCTTACTACAGAACTGATTTATTAAAAAAAAAAACACACATGCAGGATATTGCTTGAACTGCAGCTTTAACTCCTAAGGAGTTAACAGTGTTCTCGCATTGGGGGTTGCTCGAATAGACTTAAAAAAACTTCTGGTAAATGATTAAAATTGGGTTAACTATATTCTGCTAGTATCTTTTTAAATCTTGATTTCAATGTCCTATTCATCCTTTCAACTATCCCAGCTGACTCGGGATGATACAGTATATAACATGAAACCACTACTGGATCCCCAGCACAGAACATAAATGTTAATACTGTAATAATATTGCAGAATGTCTTTAACATTTCAGAAAGGACTTTCTTTCTTGAATATTTTAATAATTACCAATCATAATTAATTATAACTAATATCTCTAATATTCCTAATATATCTCCCCACAGCAAACATGTATATTCTATAACCAGGTTTGCTGTGGTAAAATACATTTTTTTCCTGCAACTGTTTTTATACATTAGCTGCATTAACTTCCTACTTTTTCATTACTGCTGTTCAAAAATCAGACAGGACTGGTTCATCCAAGAAGACAAACAGTTAGTTTCCTGTTATAACTTTGAACAGAAAAACCTTAAAAAAAAAAAATAAACTTTTAAACAAAAACACATCTATAATCTTCCCTATAGAACAAAATAAAAATGAATTTATTCATTAATGACTATTTATTTCAAAATACTTTTCTAACTATTCCTTCCTTATAAATCTTTGAACCCAAGAATAAATTCACTAATCTTACCAGCATCCTGGCCATGGATATCTTCCAATGCATGGAACCTATAAGAGTTCTGCACAACATTTCTCTGCCTAGCACTCTTATTCACTCTTGTTAACTACCACTCTTGTTAACTACCACTACCACTCTTGTTAACTCTTGTTAACTACCATTCTCCACTTTTTATTTTTGTGCTGATAAAAAAAAAACTTTGAATCTAAACAAATATCTATAAAGACATCAGACTCCTCCAATTTGTAAAAGAGACCAGTTCCATCGCCAGCATCTCAGTACAAATATATTTCACCTTCATACTGCATCAACATAACGATAACGCCATTAGCTGTTTAATACATTGGAATAGTCCTCTTTTTACTGGTGCCATTAATATGAAAATTGTCAAAATCCTTAAAACAAATAATTATTCCTAGAAAAAAAAAGAACTATATGTTAATGTTAAACTTCTACATTGATTCTGTAATCTTACTGTACTTCACTCAGTATCACTATTTTTTTTTATAATATGACAACAAAAAACCATGGCATAAAATCTGGAAATATTGCCAATTGTCCTTGAAAAAATTAACTAATCCAAATACAAAAAAAGTTTACTTAACTTATTTGTAAAACAAACTTGAATTTCATATATATATATATATATATATATATATATATATATATATATATATATATATATATATATATATATATATATATATATATATATATATATATATATATATATATATATAGCCTATAGGGAACCATGTTAAAAATGGTTTTTGAGGCAAAAAGTGACACTGTGTGCTCATTTGCATGTCATTTACCAGAATCCCTTGCTGCAATGGAAGTGCTGTATGCTGGGTGATGATGGGGAAAGGTGGGGTTGCAGACCTGCCTAAGACATGCAGATGAGCATACAGTTGTATTTGCATATATATATATATATATATATATATATATATATATATATTTAAATTGCTGACTTCTCTAATAGCAAAATTAAATACTTTATTTAAAACTTCTTATTTTTAGTCACATATTCTATTTTATCTTTTGTTCATATTGTGTCTCACAAGCCTAGTGGTATCAAAACTCATACTTAGGTGTGGTAAAATATACTAGTGATCTATACAGTACAAATAATTAAATTGATATATTGAATAGGGAGATTATAGCAGGAACTGTACTGCATGTTGAGGCAGGTGGTACTTACAAAGTGAAAAAAACTAACAATAGCGCTCTAAACACACCCTAAATGTGACAATATACAATTCAACCACATACAGCTAAACCCCGTTATAACGCGCCTCATTATACCGCGATTCGGTTATAACGCGGTTTTCCCGTGGCTCCCGTTTTTAAAAAATTAAAAAAAATTTTTTTTTTACATTTTTTTTTGCACACACACTGCTCATTGCTCACACTGCCACACTGCACACACACTGCTCATTGCTCACACTGACACACTGCACACACACTGCACACTGCACACACACTGCACACTGCACACACACTGCTCATTGCTCACACTGCACACACTGACACACTGCACACACACTGCACACACACTGCACACTGCACACACACTGCACACACACTGCTCATTGCTCACACTGCACACACACTGCACACTGCACACACACTGCACACACACTGCTCATTGCTCACACTGCACACACTGACACACTGCACACACACTGCACACTGCAGACACACTGCTCATTTCTCACACTGCACACACTGACACACTGCACACACACTGCTCATTGCACACACTGCACACACTGCACACTGCACACACACTGCTCATTGCTCACACTGCACACACACTGACACACTGCACACACACTGCTCATTGCTCACACTGCACACACTGCACACACTCACTGCACACACACTGCTCATTGCTCACACTGCCACACTGCACACACACTGCACACTGCACACTGCACACACACTGCTCATTGCTCACACTGACACACTGCACACACACTGCACACTGCACACACACTGCACACTGCACACACACTGCTCATTGCTCACACTGCACACACTGACACACTGCACACACACTGCACACACACTGCACACTGCACACACACTGCACACACACTGCTCATTGCTCACACTGCACACACACTGCACACTGCACACTGCACACACACTGCACACTGCACACTGCACACACACTGCACACACACTGCTCATTGCTCACACTGCACACACTGACACACTGCACACACACTGCACACTGCACACACACTGCTCATTTCTCACACTGCACACACTGACACACTGCACACACACTGCTCATTGCACACACTGCACACACTGCACACACACTGCACACTGCACACACACTGCTCATTGCTCACACTGCACACACACTGACACACTGCACACACACTGCTCATTGCTCACACTGCACACACTGACACACTGACACACTGCACACACACTGTACACTGCACACACACTCCTCATTGCTCACACTGCACACACTGACACACTGCACACACACTGCACACACACTGCACACTGCACACAATTATTATATAGAAATAAACAGACAACTGCACTTTAACAGATGTATTTTGCCTGTACAACGTCTTGTGACTTTTGTTTCACAAAGTTAAGGGGGTGGGAAGTCATTGTGCTGTGGGGGTTGGGGGGGTGGCGGGGCCCTGCGCTGCGGCTACGGCGGGCCCTGTACTGCGGCGGGGGGGGGGGGGGTTAGCAGTCTGTGTGTGTGAGTGCGAGTGCCTGTCTGTGTGTGTGTGTGTGTGTGTGAGTGCGTGAGTGCCTGCATGTGTGTGCGCGCGTGTGTGTGTATGAGTGCGTGAGTGCCTGTGTGTGTGTGTGTGTGTGTGTGTGTGTGTGTGTGTATGTATGAGTGCTCCAGCCCGAGTCCGTGGAGGGAGGGGGGGGGGGAGAGTAGCGGGTCCCTCCTGCAGCCAGTGGAGGGAGTGGGGGGAGAGTAGCAGCTCCCTCCTGCAGTCCGGGGAGGGGGGGGGGAGAGTAGCAGCTCCCTCCTGCAGTCCGGGGAGGGGGGGGAGAGTAGCAGCTCCCTCCTGCAGTCCGGGGAGGGGGGGGGAGAGTAGCGGGTCCCTCCGCTCAAGCCACGCCCCCCCTCCCTGTCAAACCTCCCACCTCCCGCTCCTACACTTACTTACACACACACTCATGCACTTACACACACTCACAGACACTTACACACATGCGAGGGCCCTGTGCTGCGGCGGGGGGGGGGGGGGGTTAGCGGTCTTCCGGAGACTGCTTACCTGTCTCCAAAAGCAGCACACTTATGCAGGCACCCCTCACGTTCGCCGTGCGCATGCGCATGCGCCGTGCGGCTCGTGAGGAGTGGATGTTGCCTGCCAGTTCCCGCGGTGACAGGGGGAAGCGGGGACAGGAGGGACATCCCCGCTCCCATCTCCTGCCCCGCGGGCTGTCCCGCGGTGACAGGGGGAAGCGGGGAGCGGAGGGACATGCCCGCTCCCATCTCCTGTCCCGCGGGATGAATATGCGCTAAAGCGCGGCGGCCATTTTTTTTTTCTCGCGACCCCGTTAGTAACGCGGTGGTCTCGGGGTGGACCCCGAGACCCGCGTTATAACGGGGTTTAGCTGTATGTGTAAATAATAAAGCAATGTGATGATAATAACAATCAAGTGATCTAAAGAAAAAATTAAGAAACTTAGAAACAAACTGCAACCCTTGATAAAGACTGTTCCACTCGTCTTGCACCAGGTGATCCTCCAACAAATCAGGGGAGCTCGTCTCGTAGTATGAAATAAAGAAACACTACATAGTGTAATACTGTTGTGAATAAATTTGTGCAAACAAAGCTCAAAAATGACTACTCACAATAGAGCAGTCAAATTCAGGCAGTCATCCAACTTAAGGGGTGGATGTTCCCTGTGTATACAGCAGCCACCAGCCCCCAACCTCCAAGGAGAAAAAAAGAAGAAAAGAGACCATATAGTGCAGATGGTATTTAGTATTAAAAGGGGATTAAAAAAATGCAGGCTTACACTTCATATGATCGAGGTAGGCAGTATGATATTATAGGTAGTGGATGCTCATCTGGTCGCGATCCTTTTGAGTTCCTCACTATCCTCTGCTCCACCGCAATACTCTCGCGTCCACACCAGGCACTCCCGTTGCGTCACTTCCGGTTGTTCGGCAAACTTCCAGATCTGATGACAGGGGTGGACCTCAGTTGTTCTTCCTCTTTGGTGTGGGCTGAAACACTCTACATGTTTCGCCGTTGTTACGGCTTCATCAGGAGTGTCTACTGGCTGCTAAACTGGGTATTAAATACTCTAAGGCCCTCCCTCTCTGTAACATTCTATTGGCCAAACAATTATGACTCACAGGCAAACAGAGATAGTGGGCGTTGATTAGATGCATACACCTCCATTCATTTAAAAAGGGGCATTGTTTACATACATTTTGCCTAAATCGGCACATATGGTACTTACAGCAGGAAATGTACTGGAACCGGGCGAAAGGTTCTCTTGGTTAAATGGTTTAAATGAAACCAGTTATGCCGCTATTGTATTGTATTTTATGTTTTTTTATAATCCGGTGGGCCAGCACAATTATTGATGGTACTTAATTAAGCTCCTCATGCGGGGTCGTGTGGAGGATTTTCACCAGAGGGAGGATGTAGCTAAGTACCCCTGGCTATAGCCTTCTTATGGCCTCAACACTATAAGTCCTGATATCAACAGGCAGTATTGGGGTTAAACTCCTGCGCAGGGCCTAGCCTGCAGTTGCAGCCTGGATGGGTACAATGTTGCCTTATCCAGGGGCAGGTCTAAACCGGCAGTTAGAGTGTCATACCTGGGGAGGGTACTGACTGAGTCACATATGTATGGTGTGATGCCTGTCATTACCTAGACTTGCCCTGTTATGGGGTGGGGTTACAATCCCTTCCCCCGGGTATAAAAGCTGACACTCCACAAAATTGAAGTGTGCTATGAGCTATGATTAGCAGTGTATGGTACGGTGTGATACCCTTTTCCCTGCAAGAGGGTAAAGGAGACTAGGAGCGACTCTTGGCCTCAAGCCCCTGGGGTCTACTCCAGGGAATGGAAATGATGCCATGCAGTCTGTACAATAAAGATGCCGTTGTACCAGCCCTAATGTGTGGTCATTGTGAAGGAGAATTGCCTGTGGGGCCCATCCTGCTTTCAGCAGGATCTTCATGGGATGGAGGCGCTGCACCATGGGAAGGAGAAAGCCTGCCCTGATGCTGCTCCCACACAACACCTGCGGAACCACTCAGACCTCCTGTAACCAGCAGGTGAGCTACAGCACCAGGAAATCACCCATGTAGTGGCCAGATCTGACGTGGCAGGCGGCAACAGGTGCTACATAAGTATCCACTAGTGACAATCTTGTTCACCTTTGTGAGGTTACCACGATTAAAAATAGACTGCTTAAGTGAGATTGCTGAGGAAGTGGGAGACCACAGGAAACGCGTTGAGTGAAGCGGGCAGTTTCGGCATATATACTCCTCTCTATTGATCAACAGTATGACCCTAAGTACTGTACGTCCTGCTGTTCTCCCTTTTCTGTAACAAGCACTGTATGCTTTGTGCAATACTAAATATAAAACGTAATGTGTAATGTCTTTGGGCTCTAAGTGAACCTATTACCTCGATGAGTGTCCTAATTTAAGGACATGTTTTGCTAATGTAGCGATGTATAAAAATGGTATACAGTTCTTTCTCATGCTGGCAGTAAAACCTGGTAAGTATGCAGGATTGCCAGCATCAATCATGGAGGTTTGCCCTCACACCCTGGTGAGGTGTCATATGTACACAAGGGGAGAGGTAACATGCTCAGTGTCCACTATTAGTGACACAAGAGGTGTGGCTGTTTTCTGAGTCTATATAAGACACAGCACTGCCCAAAGTTAGTTTGTCAATCAGGAGTTCAAGTGTGTGTTAATCCAGATATCAGTATGGTCCAGTTCTGGAGGTCTGCAGCAGTTAAGGCTGTCAGATATACCAAATAGAATCTACACTGTGTTCAGGGACCTGACACAGGTGGGGATCTCCCTACGGGGAGAGGTGACTCAACTCCATTGGGAGGGAAGGACCTTCTGAAGGGAGGAACCGTACTACAATGAGCGGCTGAGTACAACCGCTGTGAGGGGCAGTCTGCCTATGATGATAATAAAGATGCCCTTATTCACCGCAACCCTCATGTGTGAGTGTGGAGTTACTCAGCAGAGGAAGGCACCAAAAAGGAGTTCCTCATCAGATACATCCCCCTGCGGCCGCAGAGATCCTGATGAGGTGGAGGCGCTGCATCAGATGTGAGTAGGACTCAATCCCCACTACCTCAGATGCCTGTCTTGCTGATATCCCCATACCAACCCAGGGGGAGACTCAGGAGTCCTGTAAGCCAGCAGGTGCACCACATTTATGGAGGCGCTGCTGAGATACCTATCAACAGGACAGGCTTTTGCTAGGCACACTAGGAAACAGGGAGAGTGTATGCTGACAGACAGTGCTGTGTATGGGACGGAGCCTAGGGGTAGTCAGGGGCCTGATGGATTTGTCAGCTCGCATAGGACAACCTAGGATCCTGAGAGGGGTACAGTGGTTCTGGAGACAGGGCTATAGCTGTCCTAGTCACCTTGAGGCAGCTAGTTGGTAGGATGCCTAAAGGAATAGCCTGTTAACTTGGTCAGGAATTCTGGAGAGGGTCTGCTCTAGGCTGGCCAACAGTAGGTATACGCCTAGTACTGCATGGGAGAAGCCAGAGTACTCTAGCCAGGAGCCAGGACACTTACTGCAGAGCGCAGACTGGAGGGAGGTGGACACAGCATACACAGAGAGAGTGAGCCTAGCCTGAGGTAGTGCAACACGAGTCAGACGTACATTAGATACAAGTAGGTGGTGCATCGTGGCATTCTTTATTGCATCGGAATGGCAGCTGTCCCGCAGAGAGGAGCTCCATGTGCGATAACAGTATTTACAAAGTAAAGATGGCGGCCGCAAGAAGGGAAGATCCGCGCGGTGCTGAGAATCCAAGATGCCGAACCGCGGCTGATTGAGGGAGCGCACGTGGTGTGCATGCTACTGAGGAACAAGCTGCAGAAGGAACTTTTGCCAGCATGTTGTGGAATGGCGCTAAGGCGGTGGCCGCACCGTTTTGGTCCTGCCTAGGATCAAGGGGTGCTACACTGGAGGACAGTGTTGAGGACATTCTGGTTGTGTGCGGTGAAAATGGAGAATCTGCTTGCCAGACGGTGAGCTACAACCAAAAATCTACCTCAGTTGCTTATGTGAATGGCCGTGTAAACCAAGATGGCGGCTCCCGCTTCCCTGGGAGACCGCGTGGGCCGAGGGCAGAAAATTCTGCAAATGCAAAAGTTGAAAGGAGTTGGCCGGGATTGGCGCCAAGCAAAGAACCCCACCCTGCTGGGGGGTATGGCGCGAAAGCTGTGGCCACGCCCTCATGGACTGTGACGGGCTCAGAGCCAGTGCTGGGGCACCCAGTGAATCTATGGGACCCTCCCCTAATCTCTACCAGGGGGAGTGGTTTCCAGTTTTGCCAAATGAGAGTGGAGCTGGCTGAGGGAGAAGTTAACAAACCGACCCCTGCCCTTCAGATGCGAGGTTCTGGTGAACAGGCAAGACCACTACAGAAAGTGTCCCCTGTACCCAGCATGACCAGCAAACCGGAGAAAGAGATGGACATCTCCGCTCACTCCTATTCATTACCAGGAGGCTTCCTGGTGCTCAGGGCGGGTGACAAAAAAATAATAAAATGCCTCTGTATGCAGTGCCGACTACCAGGTGGCGTAGCCAGCACAACGGCTAGGTGCCTCCAATGTGGCATCCACTACCTATGGACAGTGCAGCCCTTTGTGCCAGGACAGACCGTGGAGGCGGGAGCGGACACAGCTACACTGACAGCTGAAGCCTCGCACTCGATCAAGAAGGAACCCGTTGATCCCGGAGAATGGGGATCGCTCCTGATGATAAAGATGGAGCCTGGAGAGAGAGGGGCCTACAACCGCGGTGAGAACCGGGAACCTCCCCGTCGGTCCCCTGTGGGAGTGCCACTCCCCGAGTCGGAGTTCAGATCCTCGGATGAGGAGCAAGCGACCCCGACGACAGTGGTGATGCGCCTACCGGCAGACCACTACAGCGGTGCTGCAAAGGAACCAGCACTTACCTGTGCCGCTGCGGAGCGGAGTTCCGAGGTGCCGAGGTCGCCTGTGCGGAGGCAACCAGGGCGGAGAAGTCCCACGGCCGTGGTGACTGGCGGAGCAGATGGTGGAGAAGATTCCATCCCGAGCCGACGGAGCGGTGAGATACACCCTTACCCTCCACAGGCGCCGGTGGTGGCAACGGCGGAGACAGGTCTAGCCCAGGCCCGAGCGGAGAGCTGAACCTTCACTTCCGGCGGCGGATGTCATTGTGGAGGAAGAGGTTCCAGTGGGGAGCCCAACCCAAGATGGAGGCGGTGAGTCCCGCGAGATCGACGATGTCACATCCGGCGAACACAGAGGAGCTGGATGGAAGATGGCCGCATCCTTGCGTCCACAGAGCTGCACCAGGTCGCCTGGGTCCGGGAAGAGCTGGAAAGCCCTGCGGAAGCCTGGGAACAAGGAGACGGGTGAACCGGAATGCCAGTCCGATGGTACCGGTCAAGGTAGCGAGAAGTTGCGGGTCGTAGCCCCACGTCTGCCGACAGCGTTTCCCTATGCCCAACCCCCGGCCATAGTTAAGACACCTGTCCCTGTCACGTCCTCATCTGGGTCCCAGTCTAGCCAAGGGTTGTCTGGGAAGTCACGGGCCACTTCCAAGGAACGGACTGGGGAAAACTTGGACTGTGGTGACTGTTTTACCTCCGATGATGGGTCGGGGGGGGAAGGTATATGCGGAAGGTATCATCATGTCCTAGTGAATGTACCAGCCTAATGAGTGTCACAAGTAGGCCTAAACGTTTGGGGTCGAATTCTAGATCCACTGGTACGTCAGGGATATCATCTGGGGGAGAGCCAGAGGACAGTGAGGGTACGGTGGGGGTACCAGAGAGTATCCGGGAGTGAGGGACCAGGTGGTGGGTGCCCAGGTTTGAGGGGTATTAGGCCTGGCTGGACCGCACAAGGTTCATATTGAGGAAAGAAGTAGTTGAGTTCACGGAGGAGGAACGATTGGAGGAACTTCGCCTACGATGGCATGATATACACTCAGGAGTAGTGGATCCCAAGGGGACAGCCATATTTAGGGACCCCGTTGAACCAGACGAGCCATTGTCGTGGGTACTGCCAGGCAGGGCAGGCAACAAGAAATTGATTAGAACCAGTAGGGCTGAGAGGGCGATAGTCACAAAGTACAAAAAGTCTCATGGGTTGGAGTACCCTTATGTGCCAGAGCCCTTGATGCAGGAGATCGAGGATGGGAGAGATGCGTGGCTGAGGGAGACCATTGAAGACTACATTGTGAGTAAGTCTGGTGGGTACGCTGGGTACAAAACCGAGGAGAGGATCACTCAGTTGATGAGGGTGTGGAGTGTTGGGTGTGGAGTGTTGGGTGCAACATCTATATGCACTGGATGGAGTATAGGCCAGAGAGTGGGCCACCTAGGGAGCACAGCGTAACTGTTAAGGACATCACCGGTAGGGAGGTGCAGAATCCAGACCCTAGGCACTACAATTAGGTAGTAGATGGGGATTCTCCTTAAGAGCAGTGCGGTCTGCCGGTCAGCAGGCACTGTATGCTGGTATGTTTATCATGTTATACATTGAGAACTGTAATGTATTTTTATATATACTGTTGTTATGTTTTGCAGTGCTGCCTGGAGGTGGGTCCTGCAAATTTAGATCCCAGCCGGGACATTGGGGTTCACCAGGGGGAGAATGTAGCCATGTATAAAAATGGTATACAGTTCTTTCTCATGCTGGCAGTAAAACCTGGTAAGTATGCAGGATTGCCAGCATCAATCATGGAGATTTTCCCTCACACCCTGGTGAGGTGTCATATGTACACAAGGGGAGTGGTAACATGCTCAGTGTCCACTATTAGTGACACAAGAGGTATGGCTGTTTTCTGAGTCTATATAAGACACAGCACTGCCCAAAGTTAGTGTGTCAATCAGGAGTTCAAGTGTGTGTTAATCAAGGGATCAGTATGGTCCAGTTCTGGAGGTCTGCAGCAGTTAAGGCTGTCAGATATACCAAATAGAATCTACACTGTGTTCAGGGACCTGACACAGGTGGGGATCTCCCTACGGGGAGAGGTGACTCAACTCCATTGGGAGGGAAGGACCTTCTGAAGGGAGGAACCGTACTACAATGAGCGGCTGAGTACAACCGCTGTGAGGGGCAGTCTGCCTATGATGATAATAAAGATGCCCTTATTCACCGCAACCCTCATGTGTGAGTGTGGAGTTACTCAGCAGAGGAAGGCACCAAAAAGGAGCTCCTCATCAGATACATCCCCCTGCGGCCGCAGAGATCCTGATGAGGTGGAGGCGCTGCATCAGATGTGAGTAGGACTCAATCCCCACTACCTTTGATGCCTGTCGTGTTGATATCCCCATACCAACCCAGGGGGAGACTCAGGAGTCCTGTACGCCAGCAGGTGCACCACACACGACACAGACATGTAATGGGGCCAGGAGACCACAGAGGCCAATGTGAGATTGGGTGGGGGCCCGTAAAACCATTACACTAAATTGGGTTTTTATTTCATTTGGTATATTTTCCTGTTAGAAGGGGGGACCGAAGACTCCTTAAATGAATCCTGGTGGGGGAAGCCTGATTGGGGTGTAATAGGAGGGTTCTGGAGGTGTGAGTGCTCATTTATTGTCCCCCGTGTGGAGGTGAGAGGGCCAACCCGGGCAGTCAGTTGTTAACCTCTTTCCCTAGGGTTGCCGGGCAGCTTCTCCAAAAATACTGGACACAATGGTGAAAGGCGCGACACACTCGCGTAAAGTCAGTGGGCGGGTGTAGGAGACGTGCGCAGAGGTTTATAGAGCAGGAGACGTTTTTAAAGAGAAAATAAAACAGGCTTTTATTCCCCACAACTTTCAGAACATAAAATAGCTTTAACCCGCAAAAACAGGGTTACAGGGAAACAAAACAACCTGGCTCCTATAGGGAGTGTGGGGCTAGGCCCCTTACCTACAATGCAAACACATCACAGGGTGCAGGGCCAGTGAAAGGGTATTCAGCACCTAGGGGAATCTTCAGCCCTGTGATCCCCTGCTCCCCCCCGAACTTTCTGATTAAAAAAAACAAAAACATTATAGCCCCATTCTCTCTCCCCCTCCTCATCCTCTATCACCTCACTCCCTCCCTCTCCTTCACTTTCCCCCCTCCTCCTCTTCTTTCACCCCCTCCTCCAACTCCTCTCTTGTCTCACCCCACCTTCCACTCCACCTCTACACCCTTCCCACTCCTCAATCACCCCCCTCCCACTCCTCATCTCACCTCTTCCTTCTCTTCTTTCTCTCTCCCTCCCTGCTTCCACTCTCACTCCCATCCTTTTCTTCTTCCTCTCTCATCCCCTCCACCTCCTCCTCCTCTCACCCCTTTAGCGATGCCTACCTGGCTTCGGTTGAGCAGGGCAGGAGAGAAGGAGGACGCATGGAGGTGGCGGCAGAGGGAGAGGAGGATGGCAGGAGCAGGCTCTCGCTGGTGGCGGTGGGAGAAGAGGACTGAGGACCATGGGAGCAGAGCAGGATGGCCGAGGAGGAGCTGTGCTGTAGCAACGACAGACACCGGTATTCAGTGAAAACTTCCAGGTCAAACCGTTGGGGCACGTTCCTCCCCGTCCGATCCTACATCCTCTTCTCCCACCGCCACCTGCTGTCCTCCTCCTCTTCCGCCCTGCTCCACTCCTGCCATCCTCTCCTGTGCCGCGGTCCTTCTCTGCTAGTGCCGCCCTGCACTTACCGTCCTCTTCCACCACCGCCGTCCCCCAAAATGTGCCGCCCTAGGCGACCGCCTACATTGCCTAGCGGTTGCACCGGCCCTGCAGAGAGGAGGTCAGTTACCTTCGGCTGGGGTAGGCATCTGGAAATCCCTTAAGCAGGCTTCTCTCCAAAGTGGTCCAGTGTGTGGCAGGAACCAGAGAGACGTAACTCCCTTCTGATCTCTCATACAGGGTGTTTCCCTGGACTAGAGATCTAGAGATCTCCCTGCAGTGAATGCTGCAGGCTTTATAAAGGATTACCCAGCTGAGCAGGTTAATTAGGGCAGTCTGCTCTGAATTAACCTGCTCAGTGCTGGACGGCAGCTCTCTACACAGGTTTTCCTGTAAGGCCACTTAGACAGGGAAAGATTCTCGGGAAGGGTCTGGAGATGAAGCGTCCTTCCCAGAATTTTTTTACGAAACAGAATATGGTGAAAATTGGTGCCCACGGAGTGAAATTTTGAAAAAAATGACATAACGGTCAGGTCATTTATAAATAACACACCTGCAGTCATACAGGCCTATAGCGAGCAATACTGCTCTTAATGCTCCTCTCCCACAAATTCCAAGTTTGTTGCACCCCCCTCATCCTCTCACCTTGCTCAGCCTCTTTCTCTCTCCCCTCATCCTCCCACCCCTAATCCTCTCACCCCCATTTCCCTCATCCTCTCATCCCCCTCCTTATCCTCATCCCTGCCATTATCACCCCCACAGGACCGCAACATACAACACATACACAACAAATACACCCAGGACAGACAGAGACAGCCTCACCTCTCTCAGCTCCATGCTGTTACCTCATCTCCTTGGCCCCTCCTCCAGGTTGCTTACACCTCCTCCTGATTGGCTGCATTAGGCTGCGTCCACGCTAGCGCTGAGCGCGCTGCGCTTGCCAAGGTTACTTATTGGAATCTTACTACTCACGTCCCCGCTCAAGCAGCGCACGTGCGCGCGTGCACAGGCACTTATGCTCTCCCTAGCTTGGCACTTGGGGAGACAAAAAAAAGAGAGTTTGAAGCGTACTCAACATGGCCCCAATGCCCCCACGCACAGGCTTGCAAAATAGACAGGACACCCGTCGCTCATGCTTGGAGAGTTGGTGACGTCACCGCTCTCAAGCATGAGCGTGGTCAGCTCCAGAGGGACGCAGCCTTACCCAGCAGCAACCAATCAGGATGGAGGAAGCTACCCAGCCCCCTAGCAACAGCCCTGCTTTCTCCCTGCCCAGGGAAATCCCGCGGCCCCCCAAACTGGTCTGGTCACTATATCCAGAGAGGTAATACCGGACACATACATGTCCAGTATTACCTTTAATTTTTTACTGGACAGAGTGTCCAAATACTGGACACCTGGCAACTCTACCTTTCACACACAAACACACGGTAAGCGTGTGCATGATGACCACATACTGTATAAGCTGCCATTTAGTGTTTCACCGAAAGAAAATGGCTCTGCAAGTGTAAGGGAATAATGGAACAGCACAGATGGACTTTCAGTGAGAGAAGGAACCATTCGCAAGGCCAGTAAGATTGTAAAACGGAGAGGCCTTTCAGAAAGGTCCATGAGGGTTCCTTGGAAGTAGAGAAATGCGAAAAACAGCACAGGAAGCGATTCACTTAATCAATGCATTGCTAATGTGGCAGAAAGCTGTTTCCCATGCTCTGAAACACAAAACGTGGCAAGATGCAGCTCCACTGAAGCCATGCCTGGTTCCACGTGGATCCCACGGAAAGGTAGGCATTCAATTATTTACGTGGAACTCAAATATATCTACTAGAGATTGATTGTTAGTGATCAAAACTGTACACACCGAGCAATTATAGCAGCAAATCTAAGAGAACGAGCAGGAGGGGCAAATATTCCAGGGCAAATCTTCAGTGATAACGGGGCAACATTTTCCCGGTGGTGAATTTAGGCAATTTGCCAGGGATTGGGATTTTTATCATGAAATTATTTTGTATGAGATAATTTTTCAATGCATTGCTGATTTGCATAGAGCTTTATTCGCTTATCGAAGCCCGCCACTAGCCAATGTTTTTTTCTCCTCCTGCCCAAATGTTGGTGACGAGAAGGATTGGGCCAAATTTACCGATCAGTGACAATTGGCTGAAATCTCGAGACGATGAACGAATGAGAGATGAAAAGCAGCGCCAAAGCTAACACACACGGTATATTGCTTTGAGAGAACAGCCTTCCATGCCCCACAGCTTAACCCCGGAGATTGAGTTTATCTCATAACCCTGCTTACCTAACAGTATACAAACTTCACCGGCCAAACTGTGTGAGATACTACATTTAATGTATAATAATAATAATAATAACTTTCAGCCCATTGTTCATTCCCTGCTGGAGGGTGAAGGGCTTCCCAGTGACCTTCTAGGTGCTGTACTGCAGTCACAAGCCTCTCTGGAGGGAGATTGGAGAGGGCGTTTGGGATAAAGGAGATGGGGGCAGTGTTAGGCACGGGAGGAGGGGGAGTGAGGAAAGAGGCTGAAGGAAGGGGGAGAGACCCGTGAACAAGATTACGCACACCAGAGATACCGGGAAAATATGGTAATTTGTCACTTGAATATACCTTGCACATCCACATTAGCATATTTCTCTGTAAGGAACCTCTGTGGATTTGGCCCTAAGGGGGTTATACATTAATTTGCGAAAAATACAGATCTGAACACCAATTAAAGTCAGTGCGAGTTTCTGTGTGGCAGTGAGAGTTTCTGTGTGGCAGTGAGAGTTTCTGTGTGGCAGTGCGAGTTTCTGCGTGGCAGTGAGAGTTTCTGCGTGGCAGTGCGAGTTTCTGCGTGGCAGTGCGAGTTTCTGTGTGTCAGTGCGAGTTTCTATGTGGCAGTGCGAGTTTCTGCGTGGCAGTGAGAGTTTCTGCGTGGCAGTGCGAGTTTCTGTGTGTCAGTGCGAGTTTCTATGTGGCAGTGCGAGTTTCTGCGTGGCAGTGAGAGTTTCTGCGTGGCAGTGCGAGTTTCTGTGTGTCAGTGCGAGTTTCTGTGTGGCAGTGCGAGTTTCTGTGTGGCAGTGCAAGTTTCTGTGTGGCAGTGCGAGTTTCTGTGTGGCAGTGCGAGTTTCTGTGTGGCAGTGCGAGTTTCTGTGTGGCAGTGCGAGTTTCTGTGTGGCAGTGCGAGTTTCTGTGTGGCAGTGCGAGTTTCTGCGTGGCAGTGCGAGTTTCTATGTGGCAGTGCGAGTTTCTGCGTGGCAGTTCGAGTTTCTGTGTGGCAGTGCGAGTTTCTGTGTGGCAGTGCGAGTTTCTGCGTGGCAGTGCGAGTTTCTATGTGGCAGTGCGAGTTTCTGCGTGGCAGTGAGAGTTTCTGTGTGGCAGTGCGAGTTTCTGCGTGGCAGTGAGAGTTTCTGTGTGGCAGTGAGAGTTTCTGCGTGGCAGTGAGAGTTTCTGTGTGGCAGTGCGAGTTTCTGTGTGGCAGTGCGAGTTTCTGCGTGGCAGTGCGAGTTTCTGTGTGTCAGTGCGAGTTTCTATGTGGCAGTGCGAGTTTCTGTGTGGCAGTGCGAGTTTCTGTGTGGCAGTGCGAGTTTCTGTGTGTCAGTGCGAGTTTCTATGTGGCAGTGCGAGTTTCTGCGTGGCAGTGAGAGTTTCTGCGTGGCAGTGCGAGTTTCTGTGTGTCAGTGCGAGTTTCTGTGTGGCAGTGCGAGTTTCTGTGTGGCAGTGCAAGTTTCTGTGTGGCAGTGCGAGTTTCTGTGTGGCAGTGCGAGTTTCTGTGTGGCAGTGCGAGTTTCTGTGTGGCAGTGCGAGTTTCTGTGTGGCAGTGCGAGTTTCTGTGTGGCAGTGCGAGTTTCTGCGTGGCAGTGCGAGTTTCTATGTGGCAGTGCGAGTTTCTGCGTGGCAGTTCGAGTTTCTGTGTGGCAGTGCGAGTTTCTGTGTGGCAGTGCGAGTTTCTGCGTGGCAGTGCGAGTTTCTATGTGGCAGTGCGAGTTTCTGCGTGGCAGTGAGAGTTTCTGCGTGGCAGTGCGAGTTTCTGCGTGGCAGTGAGAGTTTCTGTGTGGCAGTGCGAGTTTCTGCGTGGCAGTGCGAGTTTCTGTGTGGCAGTGCGAGTTTCTGCGTGGCAGTGCGAGTTTCTATGTGGCAGTGCGAGTTTCTGCGTGGCAGTGAGAGTTTCTGTGTGGCAGTGCGAGTTTCTGCGTGGCAGTGAGAGTTTCTGTGTGGCAGTGAGAGTTTCTGCGTGGCAGTGAGAGTTTCTGTGTGGCAGTGCGAGTTTCTGTGTGGCAGTGCGAGTTTCTGCGTGGCAGTGCGAGTTTCTGTGTGTCAGTGCGAGTTTCTATGTGGCAGTGCGAGTTTCTGCGTGGCAGTGAGAGTTTCTGCGTGGCAGTGCGAGTTTCTGTGTGTCAGTGCGAGTTTCTATGTGGCAGTGCGAGTTTCTGCGTGGCAGTGAGAGTTTCTGCGTGGCAGTGCGAGTTTCTGTGTGTCAGTGCGAGTTTCTGTGTGGCAGTGCGAGTTTCTGTGTGGCAGTGCAAGTTTCTGTGTGGCAGTGCGAGTTTCTGTGTGGCAGTGCGAGTTTCTGTGTGGCAGTGCGAGTTTCTGTGTGGCAGTGCGAGTTTCTGTGTGGCAGTGCGAGTTTCTGTGTGGCAGTGCGAGTTTCTGCGTGGCAGTGCGAGTTTCTATGTGGCAGTGCGAGTTTCTGCGTGGCAGTTCGAGTTTCTGTGTGGCAGTGCGAGTTTCTGTGTGGCAGTGCGAGTTTCTGCGTGGCAGTGCGAGTTTCTATGTGGCAGTGCGAGTTTCTGCGTGGCAGTGAGAGTTTCTGCGTGGCAGTGCGAGTTTCTGCGTGGCAGTGAGAGTTTCTGTGTGGCAGTGCGAGTTTCTGCGTGGCAGTGCGAGTTTCTGTGTGGCAGTGCGAGATTCTGTGTGGCAGTGTGAGTTTCTGTGTGGCAGTGCGAGTTTCTGTGTGGCAGTGCGAGTTTCTGCGTGGCAGTGCGAGTTTCTATGTGGCAGTGCGAGTTTCTGCGTGGCAGTTCGAGTTTCTGTGTGGCAGTGCGAGTTTCTGCGTGGCAGTGCGAGTTTCTGTGTGGCAGTGCGAGTTTCTGCGTGGCAGTGCGAGTTTCTGCGTGGCAGTGCGAGTTTCTGTGTGGCAGTGCGAGTTTCTGCGTGGCAGTGCGAGTTTCTGCGTGGCAGTGCGAGTTTCTGCGTGGCAGTGCGAGTTTCTATGTGGCAGTGCGAGTTTCTGCGTGGCAGTTCGAGTTTCTGTGTGGCAGTGCGAGTTTCTGCGTGGCAGTGCGAGTTTCTGCGTGGCAGTGCGAGTTTCTGCGTGGCAGTGCGAGTTTCTGTGTGGCAGTGCGAGTTTCTGTGTGGCAGTGCGAGTTTCTGTGTGGCAGTGCGAGTTTCTGCGTGGCAGTGCGAGTTTCTGCGTGGCAGTGCGAGTTTCTGTGTGGCAGTGCGAGTTTCTGTGTGGCAGTGCGAGTTTCTGCGTGGCAGTGCGAGTTTCTGTGTGGCAGTGAGAGTTTCTGTGTGGCAGTGAGAGTTTCTGTGTGGCAGTGCGAGTTTCTGTGTGGCAGTGAGAGTTTCTGCGTGGCAGTGAGAGTTTCTGTGTGGCAGTGCGAGTTTCTGTGTGGCAGTGCGAGTTTCTGCGTGGCAGTGCGAGTTTCTATGTGGCAGTGCGAGTTTCTGCGTGGCAGTGAGAGTTTCTGTGTGGCAGTGCGAGTTTCTGCGTGGCAGTGAGAGTTTCTGTGTGGCAGTGCGAGTTTCTGCGTGGCAGTGCGAGTTTCTGTGTGGCAGTGCGAGATTCTGTGTGGCAGTGTGAGTTTCTGTGTGGCAGTGCGAGTTTCTGTGTGGCAGTGCGAGTTTCTGCGTGGCAGTGCGAGTTTCTATGTGGCAGTGCGAGTTTCTGCGTGGCAGTTCGAGTTTCTGTGTGGCAGTGCGAGTTTCTGCGTGGCAGTGCGAGTTTCTGTGTGGCAGTGCGAGTTTCTGCGTGGCAGTGCGAGTTTCTGTGTGGCAGTGCGAGTTTCTGTGTGGCAGTGCGAGTTTCTGTGTGGCAGTGCGAGTTTCTGCGTGGCAGTGCGAGTTTCTGTGTGGCAGTGCGAGTTTCTGTGTGGCAGTGCGAGTTTCTGTGTGGCAGTGCGAGTTTCTGCGTGGCAGTGCGAGTTTCTGTGTGGCAGTGAGAGTTTCTGTGTGGCAGTGAGAGTTTCTGTGTGGCAGTGCGAGTTTCTGTGTGGCAGTGAGAGTTTCTGCGTGGCAGTGAGAGTTTCTGCGTGGCAGTGCGAGTTTCTATGTGGCAGTGCGAGTTTCTGCGTGGCAGTGAGAGTTTCTGTGTGGCAGTGCGAGTTTCTGCGTGGCAGTGAGAGTTTCTGTGTGGCAGTGCGAGTTTCTGCGTGGCAGTGCGAGTTTCTGTGTGGCAGTGCGAGATTCTGTGTGGCAGTGTGAGTTTCTGTGTGGCAGTGCGAGTTTCTGTGTGGCAGTGCGAGTTTCTGCGTGGCAGTGCGAGTTTCTATGTGGCAGTGCGAGTTTCTGCGTGGCAGTTCGAGTTTCTGTGTGGCAGTGCGAGTTTCTGCGTGGCAGTTCGAGTTTCTGCGTGGCAGTTCGAGTTTCTGTGTGGCAGTGCGAGTTTCTGTGTGGCAGTGCGAGTTTCTGCGTGGCAGTGCGAGTTTCTGCGTGGCAGTGCGAGTTTCTGTGTGGCAGTGCGAGTTTCTGCGTGGCAGTGCGAGTTTCTGCGTGGCAGTGCGAGTTTCTGCGTGGCAGTGCGAGTTTCTATGTGGCAGTGCGAGTTTCTGCGTGGCAGTTCGAGTTTCTGTGTGGCAGTGCGAGTTTCTGCGTGGCAGTGCGAGTTTCTGCGTGGCAGTGCGAGTTTCTGCGTGGCAGTGCGAGTTTCTGTGTGGCAGTGCGAGTTTCTGCGTGGCAGTGCGAGTTTCTGTGTGGCAGTGCGAGTTTCTGTGTGGCAGTGCGAGTTTCTGTGTGGCAGTGCGAGTTTTTGCGTGGCAGTGCGAGTTTCTGCGTGGCAGTGCGAGTTTCTGTGTGGCAGTGCGAGTTTCTGCGTGGCAGTGCGAGTTTCTGCGTGGCAGTGCGAGTTTCTGTGTGGCAGTGCGAGTTTCTGTGTGGCAGTGCGAGTTTCTGCGTGGCAGTGCGAGTTTCTGCGTGGCAGTGCGAGTTTCTGCGTGGCAGTGCGAGTTTCTGTGTGGCAGTGCGAGTTTCTGCGTGGCAGTGCGAGTTTCTGTGTGGCAGTGCGAGTTTCTGCGTGGCAGTGCGAGTTTCTGCGTGGCAGTGCGAGTTTCTGCGTGGCAGTGCGAGTTTCTGTGTGGCAGTGCGAGTTTCTGCGTGGCAGTGCGAGTTTCTGCGTGGCAGTGCGAGTTTCTGCGTGGCAGTGCCCCGCTGACACTGATGCGGTTTAATGAATAGCCCACGTGGCAGGACGGCCTCGCAGCAGGGACAGTAAAGAGTCCGCACACGCTGCTGGTGCTGTAACAATCCCTTGGTGTAAAAGGACGACCACTAGATGACCAGGGAGAAGGAGCGGCTCAGTGAGTAAAGACACTGACTGACACTGAGATTGCATCAGGCGAACCTGGTTCAATTCTCGGTGTCGGCTCCTTGTGACCTTGGGCAAGTCACTTTATCTCCCTGTGCCTCAGGCACCAAAACCATAGATTGTAAGCTCCACGGGGCAGGGACCTGTGCCTGCAAAATGTCTCTGTAACGCGCTGCGTACAATTAGCAGCGCTATACAAGAACATGCTATTATTATTATTATTATTATTAAGCTTTTTTGTATAGGAATTTCTGATAAGAACAGCGCCCGGAGCCAGTGTACTAAGCGTTACAAAGTCAACTTTCAGCGTAGAAATGCTGCACGGAAATCACAAAATGCATGAACTGCTCCTTTAAACCGGTGACAATGTTCCTGAAAATGACCTTTTCCATGAATGTGTAACATGACCATGCAGCAAAGAGGTGCACGGCACATAAAAAAGCCTGTCCCCAAAAATGTCAGGGTTCAAATTTCAGAAATGTTTAAATCCAGCAAATTTCCGGTGTGTGTAGACAGCGTCACACGTTGGAATTATACGTAAGGATTTTATGAATCTTTCAAAAGCATTTGGTTATTTGGTTCGTCCTAAAAGTTTCAACAATTATTCAGCAAATAAAAATACTATGTGTATTGGCGTCTCAGACAGGCCTGCAACCGTGCCCTTCCCCATTATCTGTTAGCAATACAATGCTTCCACTTCAGCCAGGGATTCTGGGTAATGACATGCAAATGAA
Source organism: Ascaphus truei (assembly GCF_040206685.1). Taxonomy (NCBI): domain Eukaryota; kingdom Metazoa; phylum Chordata; class Amphibia; order Anura; family Ascaphidae; genus Ascaphus; species Ascaphus truei. The sequence continues at coordinate 8,380,744 of NC_134487.1, forward strand.
CACACACTGTCACCTTTTGCTTCTTGTCCATTTTAACATGGAGCCCTATGAGCCTCTGCCTGCCGCATTACGGCATATCCAGTAAACCTGCTGTTTCGACCTTTTGGGGTGTTAGTGTGAGGATGATTATCGGCCTTGTATTGTGAAGCTGGGAGTGGCTAGAACCAGACACAATACAGGGTATGGTGAGGAAAAAAGAGACGAAACTTCCCCCATGCAGTGTACAGCAAATACAAATATCCCTTGTGAGCACATTCACATCTCTCAGACAGGCCTGCAACCCTGCCCTTCCCCATTATCTGTTAGCATATACTGCTTCCACTGCAGCCAGGGATTCTGGGTAATAACATGCAAATGAACGCTCACCGTGGGTTACTTTTTGCTTCTTGTTCATTTCAAAGCTATAAGCTTCTGCCTGCGTATTACACCGCTTTTTCTGCCTGCATATTACACCGCTTTTTCTGCACAGCCTGGGTTGCAGAATTAAACAATTATTTAAAAATACATATAATTAGCTTTTTTTTAAATTGTATTTATTTTTGAAACCTTTAATCCACTAAATGTAACGTATTAAACATGTTTGCGTCTTGTTTTCTTCTAGGAGGTTTTGAAACGTTAGCAATTCCCCTGCCAGTTAGCTCAGGGGGGCGCAAACTTTTAAGTCTGCGCCCCCTGCCCGATCTCCCCCCTGTTCACGCCCCCCCTTCTCGACTCCGGCGTCAAAGGACGCAGCAGGGTCATTTGATGCTGGGTTGCTATGGAGACGCGCCGCTGGAAGCCAAGGTAAGTCAATTTACAGAGGCCTCGCGCGGTCCCCCGGCATTTAATGTAAATGCCTTTGGGTAATCACTGGACCTCTGTAAACACCGCGCCCCCCTAGAAAATCCCCCCCCCCCCCCAGTTTGGACACCCCTGCGTTAGCTGGCGGTTTTAAATCCCAGCGGCGTGCTGGCTCCGTCAGGAAGTTGCTTATTTTATACACCGCGTTGGGGCACAGATGGCAAAAAAAAGAAATGGCCTCATATATTTTTCCTACTATAAAACTGAACGCCAATAAAAATGTCGTCCGAGGGCGCAGCAGAGCTGTAAATCCCTTTGGTTTATGAGGTAAAATCTCATTTCATCCATCATATCTGACCTCTTGTTCTATGGGGAAATGCTGCAAATAAGGAGAGTTTCCGATGGCAAACAAAATGTATCAAACCAAACCAGAAAGTCACATTGCGCAGCGAGGTGTCGCAGGAGATCTGACCATGAAGGGGTTAACCCCACCTGGGTGCTGTATGGTAGCATCGCCCATAAATTGGTTACCCCGAATTCAGGGCTAAACAATGTTTATTTAACCACTTTGCTGCCAAAGCATTGCAAGCCCCTTGCAGCAAAGGGGTTAAGAAAGAAGCCCCCCCCCCCCCCCCTCAGACGGAGGAATAACCTCCTAGATCAGGGCTCTAGCGTACGCAAATACCTCCATAATAATAAACAAGATGACGTTCGGATGTTTTCACAAAAATGGAAAGATTTAAGAATACAGTTTCATTTGTTTGTATATCCAGGTGAATAAATGTGGGTGCCCAATATGCAAAAAGGTCATTAAGGCTGCCATGTGGGGGAACGTTATAAAGTTATTACATTGGGGATGTCTGAAAAGAGGACAAAAGAGGAAGCCGACGGATGCTGGATCGCTACAAAAAGTTACTTTATTCGGCAAGCTGCAACATACAAACTAACAGGGATCTGGAGAGGAACCTCTGACGCGTTTCGTGGCTCCGTGCGCTCTGCCAAAGAGTGATGTTCTTCTCAAGGTGCCAGCTTTTGTAGGGGTCATGAACCGGAAATCCCGCCCCTGCTGCACCCCAAAAGATATCCCCCATGGTGTATAAACACCAGGGGGGTTGTATGATGAAACAACAATTGCGGTTCCCTTTGGCAATGACCAGCAAACTACCGGACACCAAAACACAATCAAAATGTGATTACAAAAGGAAAAGGGGGAAAAAACATTTGAAAAGTATCATCATAAAAAGATTAAAAAAATGAATGAAATAGTTTCTTAGTCACCAACAAACAAAGACAGTGTGATTATGTGTATGAATAAGTAACTAATAACTCATAAGTCTAATTGTATTGACTGTGGCACACTGACAAACATTAAAAAATGAAACAATAATAGTGAAACATCTTAAAAACAAAGAAATGATCCCTGTCTGAATAATTGATCAATCAATACATGCCAATGTTACATAGGAAATTTTAGAAGCTTTAATAATGTAAACTGGTGAGAATTACGATAAACATGCAAATGTATTCTAATGTATTCTAAACATGTTGCCTAAGTGAAAGACCATATTCATATGACCATGTGATCTATTAGAATGTATACAGTATATGATGTATATGATCATCAGTAGATCCAAATGAATTTTTAATACATTATATCATTCTAAAATGACATCATAACAAAAATTCGCAGATCAAGATCTTCAATAAATGATGTAGGCACCTGTTTTGGAATTCGTTCTAGCGTCTAAATCATTATGATGTTTCAAAGTTTAATGGTCGAGAACATATCATACAAAATATATATATATATATATATATATATATATATATATATATACATTAAGTAAATAAATGTTTTAACTCACAATCAGTGTTTATCCCAAAAGGGTTTAGTGTATTCAAGGTAGTGTGGTGCATACCTGCTGGTAACAGGGGCTCCTGGATCTCCCGCATGATGTTACAGGGGACGAACAGGACAGGCTTCTGGGGTTTCGCCCGACTAGTAAGTTTACAAAATCCACATCCACTTTTAAGGATAGCAAGGACATAAAGGAGTTCACAATAAAGCAATTTCTGAATTGTCGATCAAAAGGAGTAATCTACTGCCTTACATGTCCCTGCAATAAGATATATGTAGGTATGACAACTAGGGAGGTGCGCTTTAGGATAATGGAACATAGTAGGAACATTAAGACAGCCCATAGGGACCTAGAATCTCTCAAAAAAATCACAATGGTAGCCAAACATTTTCTGCAGGAACACAACGCAGACAATTCGCTTCTTTCTGCATTTGCAATAGAGCGTGTCTCCCTGGGAATACGCGGGGGAGATTTGGAGAGAACACTCTTACAACACGAATGCAGGTGGATTGTCATGCTAGGTTCAATGCTCCCAAATGGTCTTAATGACTATTTGGGTTTTTCTATGTTCCTATAATGTGACCTGTTTATTACATCATCTACCATTTCTGTCTTCACTGCATCTCAAACCATTATTTTGTTTTTCAAATATAGGAGTTACTGCGGATTCTTTATGGAAAAATTTAAGTAATAGTGGTATATACGTTTTATGGAGGTTTCTTGGTTTAAAGGAATTAGGTTTTGATTTGTTTTTTATAATTAATTTATTAGCAGTCTCGACAATTTTCCGTGATTACCGTCCTCCTTTTATTATATTTGTGGATATTTTTGGTATATTAACACTTTCTTTTATTTCTCTGTTTCCCAACTATAGTATCAATGATGTGTCTTGACCAAGCTGCGGGATGTTTTGCAAACATTGCTTTAACCTTCGTTTTTTCTTTTCTTTCATCATCATAGATCAGCCTTTATCCCCTATATGCAGGCTGTCTCTGTACTTGCTTGAGATGTTACCCTATTGTCCAGATGTTATACTACTCCCCCCATGTGTATGGGTATCCACCTACAAAAAGACCAGGATCCCAACCAATTAAAGAGGATATTTTTAAGGATGAAATTCCTATCAAAGATGCACCAAACAAATGCTTTAATAGGTGGCTGCTGCACTGTGAATTAAAGGTGTTATGAAGACACAAAGGACGCTGCCACTGCTATCTAAAGTGGTCTAATTCTTTTGATGTGACACTTTGAATGAAGTGTCTGGGCACTTTAATATATGTTGCCCATGCGCGAGGACTTACCCCTATGTTATTGTTCAATGAAGATCAGAACTCTTTTGAGGGCTATTTTACCCTTTCAAAAATGGCCGCCGCAATAGAGCAATATGTGTTGCGCATGTGCGGGAAGCAAGGGACATGTCTCGTGAGACCGTTCACTCGTTATAATGACGTCACTAATGGCAAAAGCTTATACCATAACAAAGATGGCGGGCGCAACAGCTATACTACAGTGCGCATGTGTGGAGCTTGGTGCACAACTCTCGCGAGAGTTTGAGAGGACACCTCGCTTCAGGAAGTGGATACTGGGATTATCCCAGCACTAATACACCTTACCACACAGCTGCCAGAACACCGCCGATACTAATTAAGAGCATGTATTAAGTAATGTAATTGATTTCATGTGTTATATGTGGTTCTTTGGCGCGAATTTTGTAATTGTCTGCTGACTATTTAAATGCCCCTGCCACATAGCCTTAGTACCACTCGTGAGGAAGGCTTAGTTGCCGAAACGCGTTAGTGGGCTAATTTTAATTTTTGCTGCTGTTGATCCTGCCTGCCTTTGCCCTATTTTGGACAACTAATCAAGTCCTATATTTTTGGACTTTCTCAGTGGACTGTGCTATGCTGATCTATGTTTGCAGTATCTTTACATCAAGGAGCTGAGTATCTTGGGTTATTTTATCCCTCCCTGTTTTTGTTTCCCATCTGCTTTAATATATGTATTTGGGTCACTAAATATACATACCTGTATGTCTCCTTTGCCCTAGCATCACCTGAGTTGCAATAGGTTTACACTTTGCTAGTGACATTTTTTACTGCTATCAGCATAACACTTACGTTATTTTTTGTGTATTTTTTTATGCTTATAAATGTAGACCTGTGATGTTCTTTAGTCTCTCATACATGTGGTGACCGGCCGGTCTTCATTGCTTTATTGCGGGAACTTTTGTTCCCGCAGAAAGCCAGTTTCTTAAGGGCATCATATTTTCATTTTTTTGGGTCTATTATTTTGTGTTGCATTCTATGCTTTTTTGCTTTTTCCTGTCCATTGGTTTTCTTTCTATTCGTTAGTCAGGCAGGCTCTCCAGTTAGTTGTTTATATGTCTGTTATTTTTTTCAAATTTAATTAAAGTACCCCTTTTATTCTTTGCAAACATTTGTCTGAGTGCTACTTTAGAGGTTTTCTTTTTTGTGTTTCCATATATATATATATATATATATACATTAAGTAAATAAATGTTTTAACTCACAATCAGTGTTTATCCCAAAAGGGTTTAGTGTATTCAAGGTAGTGTGGTGCATACCTGCTGGTAACAGGGGCTCCTGGATCTCCCGCATGATGTTACAGGGGACGAACAGGACAGGCTTCTGGGGTTTCGCCCGACTAGTACTCACAGGTGCAGCGCCTCCATCTTGTGCAGCCCCCAGGTGTATGGGGTGAAGTCTCTGCAAAAGAATAACGTCCCTCCTCCTCCCAATAGACTTCAATCTTAGGCCAGGAGGTAATGTAAAACTCAGGATGCTTTATTTGATCTTCCTTTTTCAGCAGCCACAGATTACAGCACATCTTATGGTATTCACCCTCAGGGTGGCCCTGGATCCACTCCCAGCCAAGGGCACCGAGAGTGATCCTTGGTCTTCCCTTACTCCCTTGTGGAGTAAGAGGTATGGTTCCCACCGCTCCCCAGAGGGAGGGCCCCAAGCCTGCCAGAGCCCTGACAGCTTGGTACAGGTAACCTGTTGGTACAGGTAACCTGTCTCTCTCAAAGGAAGAGACCAACTGGCTAAATCAGGAAGTGCAACTCACTAAATCAGTTCCAATGAGAACCAGCCCTCTGTCACTGATTGGACAGCAGGCGTGATTACCCACATTCTCTGACTAACTGAGCTACATGTGTGGGGAAAACCCATTATTGCTCCTGGCAACCTACCCTTACTAGGCATTACTGCCAGGAGGAGGGCAGACCTACAGCCCCAAACTACACAGGGCTACACTCTCCCTCATGTGGAATCCAATGGTCCCCACTTGGGCTAAATTTGCTGGGCCATCCTGCAGGTGAACAACCTGTGCAAACACAAAGACAGTTGATTACTTCACAGAATCATACCTAGCAGGTTGTACATCCACCCACCTTGGATCGTGAAACAAATGTGATAATTGTGTTTATTTGTTTGAAGTATTGACAGCTCTGAATGATATTCAGTACTTTATCTGACATGTATGTAATGATACAATACTGGCATCAATACAAATAATTGTGAATGCAACGTGGATAGATGTCACATTACTTTCCTTACCTGGTGCACACTGACTCCGAGATTGAGATATGTAACGCCAGATTCATGATGTGTGGATGGACCTAAAGTATAAGAAGGTTACATGATAATACATATTACTTAACGATTAATAACGTTATGGTATCTGTGATGCTATACAGCAGCTGTCCAAGCTACCATTTTTTGTGTTTATTTTATTTCCCCCCCTTAATATGTGCATCAATACAATCCACACAATGATCAGTATTTAGTTAAGTTGCCGATCGATCTGTTCTGCTGTGATCGATCTGTGAAGATTCGGCTCGGGGGCTCACTAAATGGCTGTCAGTGCAGCAGACGAGGACCCAAGATGCAAAGTTCTGTGAGGAAGTTCATGTGACCAGGAAGTCCCTAGATACAATTGGTGCACTGCTAGAGAGAGAGAGCAGGGCTCAAAAAGGGGTGTGCCAGAGCCTGTTTAAGAAGGGGAAGGGGATATGATTTTGTAAATGGTTTCTATAGAAGCAAAAAAATGCTTGTTACATTATAATACATTAAAAATGTTATTCAGAGTTGTTTAAAAAAATGCTATAAGTATTTTCTCATAGTACAGAACTGATTTCTTTAAAAATAACACATGTAGGATATTGCTTGGTCTCCAGCTTTAACATATTCACATTTTCACATATTCTATCATATAAGTACACTCACTGACGTAAAATGTAAATATTGTAGTATTATGTGTTCATTACTGAATTTATACTAACGTGCTGATAAGTAACAGAACATGTTTACAGTACTATTTATAAACAGTATCAGTTGTAGTAAACATATTTATACTTATTTTAGGTTGTGACTACACTTCCATGTTATGTCCGTCACATACTGTGTGTAACATTTATGTAATGGTTAAAGTACGTGACTGGTTAGTACTACTGTGTGTAACATTTATGTAATGGTTAAAGTACGTGACTGGTTAGTAATACTGTGTGTAACATTTACATAATGGTTAAAGTACGTGACTGGTTAGTAATACTGTGTGTAACAGTTATGTAATGGTTAAAGTACGTGACTGGTTAGTAATACTGTGTGTAACATTTATGTAATGGTTAAAGTACGTGACTGGTTAGTAATACTGTGTGTAACAGTTATGTAATGGTTAAAGTACGTGACTGGTTAGTAATACTGTGTGTAACAGTTATGTAATGGTTAAAGTACGTGACTGGTTAGTACTACTGTGTGTAACATTTATGTAATGGTTAAAGTACCTGACTGGTTAGTAATACTGTGTGTAACATTTATGTAATGGTTAAAGTACGTGACTGGTTAGTAATACTGTGTGTAACATTTATGTAATGGTTAAAGTACCTGACTGGTTAGTACTACTGTGTGTAACATTTATGTAATGGTTAAAGTACGTGACTGGTTAGTAATACTGTGTGTAACAGTTATGTAATGGTTAAAGTACGTGACTGGTTAGTAATACTGTGCGTAACATTTATGTAATGGTTAAAGTACGTGACTGGTTAGTAATACTGTGCGTAACATTTATGTAATGGTTAAAGTACGTGACTGGTTAGTAATACTGTGTGTACACATTAGAGATATTACATACATTACATAGTAGTTGCTTACCTGGCGGAGAGCGGCTGAAAGGTGGAGTAACGAGAGATTGTTCCCGCCGGGAAGGACCTGCAAGGGGAGATACATTTCATGAATTAAAGGTTATGTGTGATGATGCAACGTACTTCCATATACACGTACTGTACTTTAATATAACCACATGGTTCTACCTTTCCCATATCTGTAACATGTACTTACCTGGCATTGCTCTGCCAGTGTGTCTCATCTCAGCTATGCCACAGCTATATCTGGGTGTATGACACGCTGCAGAGCAGTTTCACAGGTGGTATATGTTACGCTCGGACCTGCTCCTACACCCGTTCGCCTGGCATGGCTATCTTCCAACAACATTTTCTTCTTTCATTGTCTTTAGATATTGGTAAATATTTTTTTGCAGTACGTGGCACTATGCCCACGCTGTTCACGGCATCACAAATCAATTTCCATTCGTCATTCTTGTTGACCATTGATGTTCTAGCTTGCATCCTACCCAAAAATGGGGTGGTATCATGGTACAATGAAGAGAAACCCAGAAGGGTAGGTAAATCCTGCTGTATAATTAGGGCGTAGAATCAATTTAGAACCCAAGGGGTGGTGCTGGCCAGCAATTGGGTTTAAAGAAACTGTGGGAGGAAAATAATTCCCTTGTGGGTGCAATCGAAACCCCAGAGAAGTAAAAAAATCACCTTTATTGAATATTCATGAAATAAACCGGTTCCAAATAAGGTGAAGAAACAAACGTAAAAACAATGACAAATGAACAGAGGTATGCGTGTGATTAAAGGTGATGCAATATTTACTGTAGGTAAATACAGTTAACATTGGAATAATAGTATCATGAACTTAAGTAAGTTGGATATACCTTAATTACCTGTTAGAAGGTTAGTCTGATACATCAGACCAGGGATAGCACAACAAATGTGAATTACCAATAAAGAATAAGTGGATCTGATCAGATTAGCCACCTGACTAATCAGTAACATTAGCCCTCCACTGATTAATTGAGCCATTGAATGTTGAAGGTGGTGAGTTACTGTATGTGGACAGAGAGGAGAGGGAAACATTCCCCATAGTACACTGCAAGCACACAAGTGGAAGGCTGTGAGGTAACCACTACAGAATGGCATATGCGTTGCACTAGTGAAGGTACCGGAATCTGACCGGTCTGAGTATAACAGGGCAGTTCATTTAGAGGGTGATTCCCTTTTTCGGAAGGATCAAGCAAATAGAAGAGGAGGTGGAGTATGTTTATATGTTAAACCGTATCTAAAACCTATGATAAGGGAAGATGTTTATGAAATGAATGATACAAATGTAGAGACCTTGTGGATAGAAATTAGCAGTGGAGGTACAGAGGCGACCAAATTTATTCTAACTCGGCTAGTTCCGCGAATTTCGGAATATCCCGGTGATGTGCGGTTTTGTGTCGTTTTCGGACGGAGTGTATTGCGTTATTTTCGCGCCGTGATTTAACCATTTTATTCCCGCTGTCTGCAATTCTGCAATGCCGTGTAAAAATGCATGGGGGCATTTGTGAGCTGTTGTCTTTGAAGTCTAATACATTCGCGGTTCAACCTACACAGTCTGTGCGTGCGCACGCAGTAATAGTAAAATTGCATATTTAATTTATTTTAAAGTACAGTACTGTACATGCTCGGACCCTGTTGGGGTGAAGTGAGGGGGTTCCTAACATCTGGGGGCATAAATAATTTTATTTCTAGGTGCCCTAGAACAGAAGTTCCCACGCCAATTGTCCGTGAACTTGACCGAGGCCCTAAGTAGTTCCCACGCCAATTGCGCGAATATAATGTAAAATAACCCGTTCTGTGGGTCTGAGCGGGTTGAAATTTGCCTGGTCCTCTTGCGGAGGGACCCTTGCCATAGTGGCAAAATATCAGCCTTGCACGACCCACGGAACCGGAGATACCAAAAGACAGTTTAAAAGCACATTACCAAAGTGGCTTTTTTTCTGCCATGCAAGTCAATGGCAGAAACCTGAACTTTAACATTACCCTGACTCCGTTCTGTTGCTACGAGAGGGTCGCAATTTGCCATGCAATCCTGTCGCAACTAGGACTACATGGTGACCGAATCTGAGCCCTCTAGGTTGAACAGAAACGGAGTTGTGGGTTCCAGGTTTCTGCTCATTCTGACTTAGCCGGTTTAAAGCTTTGTCCGCCATTACGCTCAATGGTAGGACCCTCCTCGCCGGCGTGACCCTTTCTCGCCACCATTACTGCTCGGACCCTGTTGGGGTCAAGTCAGGGGGTTCCTAACATCTGGGGGCAAAAAGAATTTTATTTCTAGGTGCCCTAGAACAGAAGTTCCCACGCCAATTGACCTGGTTCCCACGCCAATTCCGCGCTCGTTGCTCTTTTTTTACAATGTTGCGGATCTTGCGGCTGTGCGGTCTGGCAGTAAAAAAACAGTGCAGCAAGCCTCTACATTTGTTACACTGTGAAAGGAGCAAATGGAAACTATGTGAGATAAATGAACATGTTCTTTTATTGTGGAGTCAGTACAAAAACATTTATTTACAAATACTGTACAATGTTGAAACATTTCAAGTGCACAGCAATTCTAACCATCAACACATAATAATACATACTGCAGCCTTTATTAAATTCTTCTGCCACATTGAAATCGGAGAAACATTTACAAAACATTTGTAAAACATGGATATACCTGAAAAATGGACGTTTATACTGTATGAATATTAATTTATAATACAGTATACAGTATATGCAGTATATATATACTGTATATAAAATCTACTGTTTGTTTTTGGTGCATGGGGCACAGGGAGTTAAAGTGACTTGCTTTTTATGTACTGTATTTGGGGCTTGTCTTTGGGGGTTTATTCATCAAATTATTATGATGAACTGCCTTTTGAAATTACAGTGCTGCTAACTATTTCAGCCACACACCTCCAGAGTTTTTAATCCCTCCCTAGCCAAGCGTCAATCGGCTGAGTCACCCTATCCTACCAACCCCCTCTCTCCACTGGGTCGTTAATCTTCTGCATATTGCCATTGTGTTCTTAATCCACCCATAGCTGAGCTACAAAGATTCAGTACGCCTGCGTCTAATCACACCATCCCCCTCCCCCAACCCTTAGAGGCCTGCTTTGGAAAATCCCCTCTCGAATTTGAAATGTAAATCTGATGTGCACAGCACTGTGAGAATTGAGAGTAAACTGATACTGTATTTCATCAGGGTGTGAAAACATGTCAGTCAGTATGGTTTACAGTCACATGTTTTAAATTAAATACAGTACATTCTTTAATATCTTTAAAATAAAAATATATAAATATAATTTAAAATAACCCGTTCTGTGGGTCTGAGCAGGTTGAAAGTCCCCCCCAGTACTATCAAAGGAGAAAATGGAAACAATGTGAGGCAATTCAACATGTTCTTTTATTGGTGGAGTCAGTACAAAAACATTTATTTACAAATAATGTACAATGTTGAAACATTTCAAGAGCACAGCAATTCTAACCATCAACACACAATAATACATACTGCAGCCTTTATTAAATTATTTTTATGATGAACTGCCTTTTGAAATTACAGTGCTGCTAACTATTTCAGCCACACACCTCCAGAGAATAATACATAATGCAGTCTTTATTAAGTTCTTTTGGCAGCTTGAAATTGGATAACCATTTGGAAAACATTTGTAAAACATGGGGAAACATGAGTAATGCACATTTATAAGAATATTATTTAATACTATATACAGTACTGTAATGTACTGTATAATATATATACTACTGTATATACTTTATAGTAATATTATTTTTTCTTTCTTTATCTTTTCCTCATTCTGTCTGCAGTACAGTAGGTCATTGAGAGAGGAGAGGTTTTGTGTACATCATTACTGCTGTTTATATACTGTACATTTGACTGTACAAGCAGATTTGACGGGACACAACGCCCCCATTTCCCCCTAGGCCACCCTTTTTCCTGGAACGACAAGAAAACAAAAACTTAGTTCAGTTACTGTACTGTTCTGTACTGTATGTGCGTACTGTACTGTATTATGGCAGAACTACTGTAGGTGGCTGGTGCAGCTTTCTCTGGAAAGAAAAAAATGGAGCAGTTAGTAGGCAGTTACTGTAGTACTGTCAAACTAGTCTACTGTATACTGGAACTACTGTATACTCTGACTACTGTTAAATTCTATGTACTGTAACCTGATGGCTGGTGCTGCTCTCTCTGTAAAGAAAAAACTAACTACTGTATACTCTGACTATCTGGAAAGAAAAAATCTGTGCCATACTTACCTGTATCATACTGTACTTACAATACTACAGCACTGTACTACTTTCCTGATGCTTGCCCATTACGCGCGATGACAATGGGCAACACAGTGGCAATATGGTCTATATATTTATTGCAGCGTTCCACGGTGAGTACATCGTTCCAAAAACTCATTATGCCTTTCAACAACTCATCCTTTTTGGAGGGTTTCGCCACTTTCCGGATATGGTCCTTCAGCTGATGCCAGACCATTTCGATCGGATTGAAGTCTGGCGATCTGTCATTGGAAAGAAAGGACAATTGGTTTAAGAGCTAAAAACAGTGGGGAACAAAAATGGGACACGGTCTACTGCACTTACTCCGCTGGCGTCTTCACCCAGTTGATGCCGCGCTCAAGGATATGCGCCGTTGACGCAGTGTGCTTGGGATCGTTGTCCTGGTAGAAGCGGTCACCATTGGGGAAGTCGCGTGTGATGTATTGCACTATCTCGGGCACAATGTTGTCTTGGAAGAAAGCTTTATTCATGATTCCTATAGCAAGAAAAGAAAAGTGCTCAATAGTACAGTACAGTGCATACGGTAAGGCAAAACTAGTCAAGTACAGTGCATTAGGCGACATTATATTTGATAAATTTTACCTTCAAAGATGACAATGCATCCCGGTCCACGCCTAGTGATGGCACCCCACACATGCAGCTTCACAGGGTGTTTTGGCCGCGGCTTCAAAGATATGCGGCCTTTTTTGTGGAACGCAAGGCTTGCAAATCTCTCCAGCGACACAGTAGACTCATCAGTGAAAATGCAATCCTGGAAAGTCTCCCCGCTGTCGATCCATGCCTGGGCCTGGAGCACTCTTTTGATTTTGTTTGCGTCCCGTATCATGGGGTACGCTCTGTAATGACAAGGAATAAAATTTTTTAGTGGCACAGTGCAGTACAGTTTGCGAAACTTTTACCTCCTGTACTGTCCAGTACTAACCTCACACATCCATATTTCCATCCAATGCTGCGTCTCATCTTCTTTATGCTGCTCTCGGATACAGTCAGATTGTGTTTTTACTGCAGAGTGTTTTTAACCCTTAATGCACTCCTCTCATCATTCTCCTCACTTATTTTGTCCACCAGAAGAGTTGTCTCCCTACAATGTAAAGAAATTATATTGTTTTATTAATATGCAGCAATATAAAATGTATATAAATGTAATGTTGTAATATACAGTAAATATAAATATACAAAAAATGTATACTGTTGTACTATAAATATAAATATACAAAATAAATATACTGTTGTAATATCAATATAAATATACATCCTATATACACCGTTGTAAGATTAATTGAAATATACAAAAAATGTATACTGCTGTACTATAAATATAAATAGACAAACTACTGTATGTTTTAATAGAAATCAACAGAAATAACAACAGTATTACAGTAGATACAGAACTGTACTGTAGATGTACAGTACAGTTTTCTATATTTTTTTTTTTAAGTTTTATAAATATACTTACGCGTTAGTTACCCTTGGTGCCCTTTTGCGGTCTCTGTTTTTTCCATATGCATGATAGCTCACGGTGGCTGCTGGCACAACGAGGCCAGAAGTAGCTAACCAGCGTTGGATATCTGCAATTCGGTGTCCGCTCGTGTACATCTCCTTAATTTGCATGCTGAGATCCTTTGAAATCTTTTTAACAGGCATTGCTGCGAGTAGAAAGAAATACAAACACAAGAATGTATATTCGATGTTTAGTCGATGTGTATTCTATGTGCAGTGAATCCACAAAATGGATGGTGTATTTATACGTTAATGACTCACATTAGAGTACGCCCACTTTCAACACCTGTACCTGGCCGCCATGCATAAAAGGTTACACACTTTGCATAGCCCACCACTCGATGATCTTTATCTGAACTTGCCCTTGTCCAGATACTGTACTGCATTGTGCCACCTGCTTCCATGGAGCATCCCCGGTTCTATGGATGCAAGAACCCACTCACCTCTGCCGTGCCTGTCATGCTGAAAAAGCGAAAGGCGGTTGCCGTTTCCACGCCAAGGGCAAAGCGACAGGCTAAGGCCAATAAAGAAAACCTTCTGCTGACCCCAAAGGCTAGGGTTTTCTTAGACGTCAGCCTTATTATGTGAAGAAGATATACGGTGATGTGCTCTCTACGCAAAACGAATGGCAGCCAACCCATCGAATCCGCAGACCACTTCCTCCCATATGCTTCGACGACTCTGCTGTAGCTGTCCCGGAAATCTTCAGCCCGTCTTCTACACCCCCATCTTCTCCGGTTCCATCCGACGACGCTGCCGCCTCTGAAATCCACGGGTCACTGTCTCCTTTGCGCTTAGACGACTCTGCTTCTCGCCCGGAAATCCAAAGGTCACCTTCTTCATCCCTCTTCGACGACGCTGCCGCTTCTCCTCTACCGGGTATCCACAGGTCACCTCCTCCACTCTCCATCGATGTCGCTTCTCTCCATGGAACCCCCATCTCATCCTCCGTTGCACCCATCCCCCCAGATGTCCAGACGCCATGCACAAGCAGCTCATTAGACCGGATCCTACAAATGGAACAACGGATGAATCGACGGATGGAGAAGATAGAGGCTGACATAGCGGGCATACATTATTTGCTCGGTGCTAATGCCCCTGTTTCCCCGACGCCGGAGCAGGAGGGTGGCATGGATGTGATGAATGGAACCTTCGACCCCCTTCCATCACCAAGCGCACCCCCTCCACCAGAAGATGCAGTGTACATGTATGCCATTGAGGAGGACATTACAACCCCGTCAAGACCACGCCAGGAGACAACCCGGCGGCCACGACCGGAGGAAAGCTTTCTCCCAGACAACCTACCATCGCCCGTCGCCTCAAGCACACCCGTTCCCAAAAGACCTACACCCGCTCGCATCGAAACAGTGCCCGACATCACCCTGTGCGATCTGCCACCGGCGCTCAGGGAGAAGTGCTGGTGTACCCCACAAGTATGCCTTGATCATTTTTAAGCAGCATGTTCCCTACTCGTTGTACTGCGAATGGGTGTTCAAAGTGAACTACGATGGGAATCGCCAAAAAAAGGCGCTTCCTGTCAATTGAAGGAAAAAAATTGTGGAAGAAATGCGGCGCTTTTATGCAGTTACAGATTCTGTAATGAAAGGCGTTCGAGACTGCATTAATGGCGTTTTGCGCCATGCAAGGAATCGGCCATGGCTGGACAATGCGGAGGACTTTCAGTGAGACCATACTGTTGTGCTGAACTGTATTGTACTGCACATGTTTTGCCCTACAGTATCTGCTGTACTTAAACAAAGGAGATGTTGTTGTGTGTTTTTTTACACAGGACATGCACAACTCCAGTCCCTGAGGGCCGCAAACAGGCACGGTTTTCAATGTTGCCCTGAAAACCTGCCCTGTTTGCTTCCCTCTAGGATTGAACTGGTGCAGGTCTGACTGACAGAGTTGCGCACCATCCCACTGTACTGTATACAGTACTGTGTTTCTTTAATAAAGGAGATGTTACTTAAAATGCTTCAACATTGTACTGTATTTGTAAATAAATGTTTTTGAACTGACTGCACCAATAAAAGAACATGTTGATTTGTCTTACTGTACTGTGCATTGTTTCCATTTGCTCCTTTGATAGTACTGTATAACAAAATACAGAGTAACAAATGTCGAGGCTTGCTGCACTGTTTTTTTACTGCCTGGTCGCGCAATTGGCGTGGGAACTAGCGCAATTGGCGTGGGAACTAGCGCAGTTGGCTTGGGAACTAGGTCAATTGGCGTGGGAACTTCTGTTCCAGGGCACCTAGAAATAAAATTCTTTTTGCCCCCAGATGTTAGGAACCCCCTGACTTGACCCCAACAGGGTCCGATCAGTAATGGTGGCGAGAAAGGGTCACGCCGGCGAGGAGGGTCCTACCATTGAGCGTAATGGCGGACAAAGCTTTAAACCGGCTAAGTCAGAATGAGCAGAAACCTGGAACCCACAACTCCGTTTCTGTTCAACCTAGAGGGCTCAGATTCGGTCACCATGTAGTCCTAGTTGCGGCAGGATTGCATGGCAAATTGCGACCCTCTCGTGGCAACAGAATGGAGTCAGGGTAATGTTAAAGTTCAGGTTTCTGCCATTGACTTGCATGGCAGAAAAAAAGCCACTTTGGTAATGTGCTTTTAAACTGTATTTTGGTATCTCCGGTTCCGTGGGTCGTGCAAGGCTGATATTTTGCCACTATGGCAAGGGTCCCTCCGCATGAGGACCAGGCGACTTTCAACCCGCTCAGACCCACAGAACAGGTTATTTTACATTATATTCGCGCAATTGGCATGGGAACTACTTAGGGCCTCGGTCAAGTTCACGGACAATTGGCGTGGGAACTTCTGTTCTAGGACACCTAGAAATAAAATTATTTTTACCCATAGATGTTAGGCACTGTATACCACTGTACAGTATACTGTGGAAGACACATAATGAAACGATACTGAACATGTAGAATAAATGCATAGTTTTATTTTTTCGGGTTTATTACACAGTATACTGTACGGACGGAAAACATCAGCATACAGTACAATATTATCCATCGAAATCTCCCCATTAGCCGTTTTCTTTTCTGAGGAAAAACAAAAAGAAAAGTTTTAATGTACAGTAATGGTCAGCCCCCTAAAGAAGTACCCAGCCAGCCCCACCAAAATAATACGGCAACAATACAGTACTCACCATAGAATTTCCCATTCAGCTGGCGCCGGCACCGGTCCAGCTTTCTTCATCATCCACGTCGATAGTTTGCAGCGGGACTAGTCCACCTGTAGTCAGCAGGTGAGGCTGGAAATCGCTTAGGTACATGCAAGCTTCATCCAAACTGCACGCGAAATCCGACTCAAGCTCAGGCTCTGGCTCAGGGTTGTCACTGACAGTGGGACCGTCATTGGAAGCCGGTGCTGGTGCTGGTGCTGGTGCATTGCTTGGCAGCGACTGTCGCTTCTTAGTTGGTTTTAACATGACCCTTCACCTTTTTCCGCCTCCATGATCATAGATACGGGAAAAATCCAGTGACACACACCAATACCCTCCAACAAATTGTGGCTCAATACGGTGAAAACAGGGATCGCTACATAACCTTTTCCTTACTGCACGCTTCCACGTATGAGGAGTTGGCGAAAATTTGTAAAAGTCATAGTTTTCGATAAAATACTGATAAATTTGAGCAACTGTTGCCATCTTATCCTCTGTTGCATTAATCGCGGCCCATATCAAATAAGCGTAGCTTCTGTCGGGTTTTTGGAAAGCGGGCTGCACTTGAACACTCATGGCGGGTGGGTATCTGGAGAATACTGTAACCGACACTGGTCTTTGTCTTTCTTTAATATGAAAAGCCTAAATTGATACATTTTTGCAACCTCTTCCTTCAGTCTCAAGGCCAAGGCCAAGTTAC
This sequence comes from Ascaphus truei, assembly GCF_040206685.1. Classification (NCBI taxonomy): domain Eukaryota; kingdom Metazoa; phylum Chordata; class Amphibia; order Anura; family Ascaphidae; genus Ascaphus; species Ascaphus truei. Next base: position 8,398,242 of record NC_134487.1, read on the forward strand.
AATAGCACACTGTGGTACAGTATCTTTTTTAAACGAAACACCTGCAAGCCGACACATTACTGATTCGGCGCATTACAATTCATGAATTTCTGCCATCTGGCGGACACGCGAAGCATTGCAGCCTATTAAAATCCGAACCATTATCAATAAACCCATGACCCGTGGCTGGGAGCGCAAAATGAACGCGGCATGCGCCAGGTGAACAGCGTTGCATTCCAGGAACCAGCCAGGTAAAAACCAGTGATTTGTTAGAATAAAGTCTGCCGCAGCAGTAAACGTATAAAGAAAATGTTTGTGGGAATATGCTATAAACCACCAAATGTCTGTGAGCTTGAGGAAGCGAAAATACTTTTGCAAACGGAGAAGGCATCAAAAGTGGGTCATGTTTGCATAATGGGTGATTTTATTATCCAGACATAGACTGGGGTAATAAGATTAGCATTACAACAAAAGGAAACAGGTTTTATAGGGTACTTATAGACAATTATATGAGTAACCAACCAGGAGAGGGGCAATACTGGATTTGGTCATATCAAACAATGTAGAAGTAATAAGAAATACTCAAGTCCTGGAACATTTGGGTAACAGTGATCATAACATGGTCTCATTTAACATAAATGATCAAAAAACAGATTACTTGGGTTCAACAAAGACCTGAAACTTTAGAAAGGCAGATTTTATTAAACAGAGGATTAATCTACAAGTAATACAATGGGATGATGCTTTTGCAGGGAAAAATGTTGAAGATAAAGATCAGTCTTTAAAACATTGTTAGAAAAGCGCACTTATCAGTGTATACCCTTGGGTAATAAGTATAAAAGAAATAAGTCAAAACCAATGTGGCTAAATAAACAGGTAGGGGAGGAAATGGACAAGAAGGGGAGGCGTTTAGATTCTTTAAGTCAGAAGGGACAGAGACATTGTATCAGAATTATAAGGAATGTAACAAAAATTACAAAAGGGCAATCAAATTAGCAAAAATGGATAATGAAAAAGGATTGCAATAGAAAGTAAGATCAACCCTAAAATGTTCTTTAAATACCTTAATAACAAAAAATGAGAAAAGAAAATATAGGACCCTTTCAGTGTGAGATGGGTTGGCAGATTATTGGAGATAAGGAAAAAGCAGAGGTATTAAACACATTCTTTGCCTCTGTGTTTACCAGGGAAGAATCAAGTTCAATTGTAGTGCAGCAGGAGGAAGCCACAAGCTCCATATTAATGAACAATTGGTTAACTGAGGAAGAAGTTCATAGGCGGCTTGATAAAATTAAAGTAAATAAGGCACCTGGCCCGATGGCATACACCCAAGAGTTCTCAAGGAGTTAAGTTCAGTAATAGCCAAACCATTACATTTAATATGCAAGGACTCCATTTCCACAGCCTCTGTACCACAAGATTGGCATAAAGCCATGTGGTGCCTATATTTAAAAAGGGAGCTAGATCACACCCGGGGAATTACAGACATGTAAGCCTGACTTCAATAGTAGGGAAACTACTTGAAGGTTTAATACTGGATAATATTCAGGAATAGCTAGCTAATGGCAAACAAAATTATTAGTAATAGTCAGCATGGATTTATGAAGGATAGATCATGCCAAACTAACCTTATTTGTTTCTTTGAGGAGGTAAGAATTTAGACCAGGGTAATGCAGTTGATGTAGTCTACTTAGATTTTGCAAAGGCTTTTGATACAGTTTCACACAAGAGGTTGGTGTACAAAATAAAGAAAATTGGACTCAGTAATAATAGTTGCACCTGGATTGAAAACTGGTTAACGGACAGACAACAGAGGTTTGTCATAAATGGAACTTTTTCATGTTGGGCTAAAGTCGTGAGTGGAGTACCTCAGGGATCGATACTGGGACCCCTGCTTTTTAAATTTGTTTATTAATGACCTTGAGGTTGGCATCGAGAGCAAAGTCTCCATCTTTGCTGATGATACTAAATTGTGTAAGGTAATAGAATCAGAGCAGGATGTAATTTCTCTCCAGAAAGACTTGGATAGACTGGAAACGTGGGCAGGTAAATGGCAAATGAGATTTAATACAGATAATGTAAGATTATACATTTGGGATGCAAGAATAAACAGGCAATTTACAAATTAAATGGGGATAAATTGGGGGAGTCCATGATGGAGAAGGATTTAGGAGTGCTTGTAGACAGCAGGCTTAGCAATAGTGCCCAAAGTCATGCAGTAGCTGCAAAGGCAAACAAAATCTAATCTTGCATTAAACAGGCAATGGATGGAAGGGAAGTAAACATAATTATGCCCCTTTACAAAGCATTAGTAAGACCACACCTTGAATATGGAGTACAATTTTTGGCACCACTTCTTTGAAAGACATGGAACTAGAGAGAGTGCCAAGAAGAGTCACCAAATTAATAAAGGGGGTGGACAATCTAATTTATGAGGAGAGGCTAGCTAAATTAGATTTATTTACATTAGAAAAGAGGCGTCTAAGAGGGGATATGATAACTATATACAAATATATTCAGGGACAATACAAGGAGCTTTCAAAAGAACTATTCATCCCACGGGCAGTACAAAGGACATGTGGTCATTCCTTAAGGTTGGAGGAAAGGAGATTTCACCAGCAACAAAGGAAAGGTTCTTTACCGTAAGGGCAGTTAAAATGTGGAATTCATTACCCATGGAGACTGTGATGGCAGATACAATAGATTTGTTCAAAAAAAGGTTTGACATCTTTTTAGAAAGGGAAGGTATTCAGGGATATAGTAAATAAGTAAACATGGGAAGGATGCTGATCCAGGGATTCATCCGATTGCCAATTCTTGGAGACAGGAAGGAATTTATTTTTCTTTTATGAGATATCATTGGATGATGTGTCACTGGGGTTTTGTGTTTGCCTTCCTCTGGATCAACATACTGTAAGTATAGATATAGGATAAAGTATCTGTTGTCTAAAATTAGCATAGGTTGAACTTGAAGGACGCATGTCTTTTATCAACCTTATCTAGTGTGTTACTAAGTAACTATATAATAGTCAGCAAGTAGCTATTTTGTCATGTGGGTGAAAATATGCCTTATGATCTAGCTATCACTAGCAGCTTGGCTGAGAATGCTGGTCTACGAACATATAATGATTGAGCTGTGTCTTAAAGTATACTTGAATACTGTCTCTCTTAGATTGCAAAATAGATCAATTGTATATATGGCATTAATGTAACCACCATGAATGCTGCTCCCCCCACCCACCTCCCTCCGTGGTCAGAGCGCTGTGCTGTCCATGCATGCAGTCTCCCTAAACACTATGATGCGCAACACACCCCTCCGAAGCCGATGTCACGTGGGAGTGACGTCAGATATACCCGACGTACGTTTCACCTATTTGGCTTTTTTCGCGGGGGAACCGCGTTTCTAAGATCGTACAAATATTACTAAATACTTATATTTGCAATATGAACGTACGCTTTAAATATGTTTAAGGAATGCAATAAATACGCCGTTTATCCGCTGCTTGATGTGTCCGTGCCATTGTGCCGGGAGATACAAGGGGCAGTTATTTACTAAGGTCTCTCAGCTACAAAATTGGGGCAGAACAAGTGCAAAGTAATTGTCCAACATGTATAAATAGTATTTTTGTAACAAACATGTAACAAACTTTAAAGAAGCAGCACTTTTTTTATTGACAGACCAACGGTGACACTTTTCAGTAAAGGAAACGTTGATTTTCTTTGGTACGCCCGTCTCTTGTTCTACTTTCTAAGCATACATATTGTATACATGTGTGTAAATTACGGCCAGAATAGGTTTTCCTCAGTGATAAATACATTTAGGTTTTGTATTAAAATCCAGCACAGAACCGTGACTCTTTTATGCCACTTTACGCACTGAGTGTAAGTTTTCTGATGCCACGGAACGTGGTGGCAGTGGAGCTGTGTTCCTAGCAGGTATGAGCTTGGAAACGTGTCCGGGTGGGAGAGTTGTTCGGTGAAACTCTGGCGACACCCGTTGATTCAGGTCTCCTGGCTGCAAAGCTGGAGCAGAACCGAGGAAAACAAACCGCATACCGTTTACAAAAGGAAATAATCTCAACTGACTTGATGGGATCCATTTGTTCTAATACATTTCGTTCAGACGCCTATGTATGAACTCAAACACAGCACAGGCCTGGGGCGCTCAAATCCGTTCCCCGGATTTCCCCCCCAAAATCCGTGTAAAATTCGCGGGCGCGTGTGGTCGGTTTTAATCTGCGCAGATTCATCAAAATCCGCCATTGGATACAACCCGTGGACGGATTTGCAGAATCAAATCCACGGATTCTTCACAATCCGCCAATGGATCGCTGAGTCCGCCAATTCGTCCACGGGTCGCGGAGTCTATTGGTAATAATAATAATAAATCCCTTTTTGATATTGATCTGCGGACCAAAGGAACCGACCGATCCGCTGCGGGTCCAAATTCGCGAAAAGATTCGCCCTTCTCTACCTAAGGCCTCGGCCATGTTACTTGCTTGCTGGCGGAAGCGCGCTGAGGCGCGCTCCCGCTCAGCACTGAGCCCCTACAGCCGCAATTAGAGCGGCTTTAGTAGGGGCTCACCTGCGCTTACGCGCGCTTGCGGAAGCGCAGGTCTTGGGGGAATTTAAAATTCCCCCGCTTGCCGGCGAGACAGGCCGGTCACGTGAGCGGTTCGCCCAATGAGGGCGAACCAGCTCCGTGACGTCACTGGCCCGCCCCCGGCCAGTGACGCGCCCGCCCCCGGACCGCCCCCTGACGGCTGCTGAGAGCGCTTGCGGTAAGCAACCGCAAGGCCAGGGAAAGCACCCGCTTTCCCTGCGCCTCAGCGCGCCTCAGCACGCCAGCAGGGACCGTGGACTCGGCCTAAGACACAATAAGGCCAAGAATAAGCTCCAACCAATAGGATTATTATCTGCAATACACGTGGAGCAATTGCTTTGCCCTAGAATTGCAGCACTTTAGTCTTGATGCATAGATCCCTCTGTGTTTTTGCAGCCGAGACCCCTAATACTTACACTGCAAGGTAATTGATGGATTGAATAACAAAGAATTGTAGTGCTTTTCATTTTTATTCTGGCGTTTGATACATTTGTTGCAGGTCACAATTAAAGTTTGATACATATCACTCGGATTATACATGTAATAAATGTATGTAATGATTATCCAATTCCGCAGGGGAGGATGTGTTTATTAATCAGGAATACCTCCCATATGAATATATAAGCAGTAACACCTCCTATAATAATATTCTGTCTGAGCAGTAATACTTTGTGCAATTTCCTTAGCCTTTGACGGATAAAGGTGATTAAATGAGGCGCAATCAAAACAAAAGGTGATCATTATTCTTAAAGTGAATAATAGTTTCTGTGAAATACAGTGACACAAAAAGAATATAAAATATATATAAAAAGTGTAAATACAAAGGTGTCATGATAGAGAGGATTTGGCCCGGGATTAAAGGGGTTACACCCCCATTTGGCCACCCTCTACTCTCATCAGGGAAGCAAGGGGTTAACTGGACTGAGGTCCAGTAATGTGTTTTGCCTTGCTTCAATATCCAAATGTTTATTCCCCTGTGTAAATGTATTGTGTTATCCTGGTGTTTGCACTCACACATACACTAGGGCTGATGCGGGAGGGAATGGGTTAATGTTAAAATAGTGATTATAGCCCTTTGTGTAATTTTTCCGCCTTTTCAGGCTCCATTTTGCAGCCGTCCAAAGGTCGCCATTGAGCCTCCATGCTTTCTAATGGCAGAAGTAGCGGTTTTGGACCTGTTTTCCAGTGACGACCAGCAGGTGGCGTCCGAGAGGAGGAGCAGTGGTTTCCCATTGTAAGTCAATGGGCTCATTGACTTCAATGGAGATTCCTCAACGCCGGCCTCGAGGAACAGGTTGGCAGCCATCCAAACCGCAGACCGCAAAAGCGGATACAATGTCTTTTAAAAGAGTTTAATCACTACGGTCAAGTTCAACGACAATTGGCGTGGGAATCCTGGGTTCTAAGGCCCCTGGGAATAAAGTTATTTTTGTCCCTAACCCCTAGGAACCCCCACACACGACCCACACCGGATCCGGGAATGAGGGACCCCCGTAAAGGGTCGAGCGGAGAAGGAGGGTCGCACCATTGAATCTAATGGCGGCGGGCGCCATGCATTGCCAATGGCGGCACCGGCCATTGATTCCAATGGGGAAAAGCCGCATGGCGAAAAAACGAAAACGAAAGTGTAAAATGTTGAAATGTGTAAGTCCATATCTCCGGTTCTGGAATGACCAGAGGGATGGGATTTGGGTGGCATATTGCCAAGGTTCCGGCTTTAATGCATGCCCCTTCCCAGCCCGCTCAGACCAACCAGACGGAGTATGGACAAAGATAAAGATTTGTGGATTTTCTCATAGACTTCAATGGCGGCGGTTCCTCCATTGAAAGTCTATGGCGGGAAACTCCATTGACTACAACGGCGGAGTTGCTCCATTGAAAGCCATGGCGGCGGAGCCCGTTGTTTTCAATGGGGATTTAGTGAAACGCTGAGATTTCTTTTTAGCGGAGATTTTTATAATAAAATATGAAACGGTTTATGTGATATTTGTATAACTCCGGTTCCTAAGGTCGTAGCGGGCTGAAATTTGGATCCTATAGTGTACCACTTCCGGCATTAAGGTCTGGAAAGTTTGGACCTGCTGGACCTACCAGAACCGGGTATTTTAATATGTGTAGGTATTAAAATGTGTATGGGGTTTTGGATCTGCTCTGGAAAATGTAGACTCCATCTGCTATGTTAAATAAGGCAGGAAGAACATCCTGAAGAATTAACATAGCCCGGTGATCAAAAACTAACTGTCCTGATTGTTTATGCTAAGGGCAAGAACAAAGGGGCTGAGTGTTTTTAAGTGTCGGTCTTCACACTTACAGGGAAGCCAAAATCTCCTTCAAAGAGATTTTTGCTAGACAGCTCGGCGCCTTGGGTGCAAGAGAAGGGTTGAAATGGTATATAAGTCAGAGTCATCCCTTACTCAAATGTCTTTCGTGTCTTCATGCATGATCTTCATGTATTGCTGTGATGTCAACATCTGAAACTGAATTATGGAAGAAATGGCCCATCCTGTATCCTGATGGCTTTTCTTGTCCTAACCTTTAAGTAAGTGTCCATATTTTGTCTGTTATTTGTATATCTCGTGTGTTCACCTTTTTCAAGGAATAATTTATATTTTATCATATCTAAGTCTCGTTCGGTTCAACCCAGTTATATTTTTTGTGTATTATTAATAGCCTGTCTCAAAGCTACCATCACAAAAGGTAATGTTGTAACTTCCTGCCCAAACCCTCCGGTGGGGTCTGTTTCCACTGGTCCCAAAACGTAGGAATGTATTCTCACAATCCGGGGGGAGCATGCATAGAAAGGAAGAAAGCAACACAAAAAAACACAATCTAAGTGCAGGTGCAGTGGAATGCTGAATCAATTACTTGAATCTTGGCTCTATATCCAGTCTACTCCCGAGATACAGGTTGTTTTCAAGCGGTAACAAAAAGCTGTGGAGGTTTGTAGTCTGTGTAACAGGGTAAAGCTGTACCACCTCCCAGAGAGGTCAGGAGGGCTGGACCGCAGCAGTGAAAAACAACAGCAAAAGGCTCCACAGCACAGATCAATTGTGTAAAAAATGTATATTTATATTAAACATATAAAAAGCGCACTTACAAGAGTGCAGTATAAAACAGGCACATCACACTAACGAGTGTGCGTGGATAAGCCCCAAAGCCTAGTCGCTCACCACCCCGTCTCCGTTGATCAGCCCTAGGAGGTCGAGCGTCCACCAGCTGATGGTAACCGCTGTCTCTGCTCAGTTGCGTCCCCGGGGCGATGATGTCACACTCGATCCAGCTTCCGTGGTGTGCGCGCGGCTCAGCGCGTCTCCTGTGTGCTCGATACAGTGCTATTGGCTCTGAAGTGAAGGGGTCCTCCCACTCAACGCGTTTCGCCCAATTAGATCAAGGCTTCATCAGGAGTATTCCTACCCCACCTATCCCGTTGGTTTATACACCCAATGACATAAAAATTAACCAGTGATCTGTGGGTAGGTTGAAACTCTATTGAAATGTCAGAATTTCATGCAATTTCCTTAGCCTTTGACGGTATTTGACCCCATTCCCCACGGACTTGTCGAATTTTTGAAATAAGGTTGTCTATGTTTTTCATCTCGACATCCAGAGTGGCGTTGCCAGCTTCAATTAAGAAATGTGTTTGTTGCAATAAGGTTAAAAGTTCAATCCATATCGTTGATTAAAGCATGCATTCGAATGTATCCACATATTGATGAATATACTGTAATTCAGTACGTGGATGTGGTTGTGTGGCTGATTGTTTAGAAATTCCTCCTCATCTACAGCAGCCCGAATAGCGGATAAATGTTTCGCAACTGGTTTAACTGCCTCGATTCGTGCAAACCATCTTGTTTTCGATATGGCATGATGTTAAACAGTTACATGTTTCTTTCAAATCTCCCATCTCTTTGGACTGCTACTAAAGTCCAAGGGACTGTTCATGGTTCAACAAAGTATCCGGCCGCTCCTCCTTCTCTTACCGTGCACCCCAAAACTGGAACAGTCTACCGGAGACTCTCACAGCCGCCTCCAGTCTAAGTTCTTTCAAAACTAAAGCTGTCTCACATTTTAATCTGGTCTGTAATTGTTATATAAGTCTATAACATATATTATCTCTTACTGTGCATGCAATGTATTTATATTTAATGTATAACCCTGCTCACTTAATGTAACAAAGTATTTGTAACCATGTATTTGTCATCATAACTCTGTGCCCAGAACATATGGGAAAACAAGAGGTAACTCTCAATGTATTACTCCCTGGTAAAACATTTTATAAATAAATGAATTCATTATACTGTCCTGCCATGTTAGCGTCATTATCATATGCTTGCCCAACACAGAAATTGAAATCATGTTTGAATTTTTTTGTTAAACTCTAGAATTTCTAAACTCTGGGGTCTGACACTTGAAGATCCGTCAAAAACCTGAAGTTGAATTTTGTCACGATTACAATACTTACCCACTATACATTGTATGATGGGTAAGTAATAGGAGAATATCTGTCGCTATTCTCACTTTCCGTTGTTCAAAAATACAATAAAACTCCACCGATTTGACAATAAAATTAACATTTTGAGCGGTAACCGATAAGCGATCAGCTCTATCTCTCTAACTCTATCTCTATCTTCTCTATCTTTCTCTATATTCTACTCTATCCCTCGGGGCCCGGGCCAAATGGCCCTGCTACCCCCCCTCTCTCTTAGGCTCTGTGTGCAGTACAGTATAGCACAGTACAATACAGTACAGTATAGCACAGTACAGTACAGTATTTTTACCTGATTTAATAATATATGCTGTTTGAAAGCGAAAATTCAATGTGCTCTAAAGTGGCACTGTAATAAACAACAAAATAAGTGACGTTGGCGACATGGTGATGCAATAATAAATGTTACTGAGAAGTTCTTGCGAAGTCTGCAGCTCTCAAATCACGGATTTCTTCTTCTGTTTTTGAGGGTAATTCTTTGGATGGATATTGAGGCGCGCAGTGACTCCCAAGTTTATAAAATAGAGGAAATAAACCAGAACATAGTGCTGCTCTGTTATATAGGGTAGGTCAGAGACACTGTGACTAATACTATTCACACTAAGTGAGTATATAGTACACAATAGAAGGGAATTAGACAAGGAGGAGAACAGATGGCTCCACACAGGGACAGGTTGGCCCATCGTGACACTGGGCAAATGTCCGGCTTGTCCATGGGCTGGCGCTGCGCTATGCATCGCGGTTACAGAGCCCCCTCGCTCTTCCCCATAGCAAAGAAACTGCCAGGGGAGAGAGCACGGCCAGATAGCAGCCCAGTCATCTGACGCTGCGTTGTCATGGTGACGCGGCACCACATGGTGATGCATTGCATGACATCGTGCCATCATGTGACATGTCGATGTCATGATGCCAGAGGCAGAGGGTCAGTAGGTAGGTCAAATGCGCAGGCAAGACGAGGAACCAGAGGAGGAAGGCCTCATAACAACTAGGAGAATAAGACAACTCAACCCACGAGCATTTTTAATATCAACGATGATGAATTATCTACTGAACAGATTAAAGTACTTACTAAAGGTCTCAATTGTGCTCTTACATTAGGACGTAATTCCATTAACATTTTTATTGATTCCAATAGATTTTTTAGGAAAATTACCCTTAAAAGATATTTCCTTAAAAATTGTTTCGAAATCAGTTCGACTAGATTAGTAGCCCCGAATATTTCAGGTTACAATTCGTGTTTTAAGCGCACTCATTTCAAACCGAACTCTGGCGACGCTCTATTGACGATGTCACTTTTATATGGCAAGGTGAGGGAAGCACTCTATTACATTTTGTGGAATATATGAATCAGAATGACCGTAACCTTGCCTTTACCACCATTTATAGTAAGTCAGAAAATCTAGTTTTTGCACTTGATTCATGCAATACAGCAAAACAGAATCCAAACCTGTGGACAGTAATAATTATGTTCACAAAAATTTTTTGTCACCATAAAAAATGACCTGACAATATCCCTTATGGCCAATTTAGAAGGCTCAAAAGAAATTGCACTTCTGAAAAAATATTTAAGGAAAAAAAAGATATCAGACTAGTCTGCTAAAAGAATCTTTTAATAGGAACAACATTTTAGATAGAAAGGACATTTTAGCTTTTTAAACCTATACATAAAACATTGATTATACGGAATGGGACAGATAAAGAATTCATCCTGTTTATTACATAATACAATAAAGAGTCTTTAAAAATTAAGAATATATTACAGAAACATAGGAATATCCTAAAACAACATCTGATATTAGGGAGTCACTTACCTAACCAACCCCAAGTAATTCATACAATAGCGCTCAGTCTGAAACATAGATTGGCTTCCAGTGCCCTGAAAGAAAAAACGATAGGACAAAATTCTATGAACTGGTTATCTGAAAAGCCTAAAGGTTTTTTTTTTTATATAGCTGTCAGATGTAAAGCTTGTAAGTTTGGCACTCATAGGGTTAATTGTTTTAACTCTAGAAAATATGGCCTAATTTATAATCTCCTCCTTTATCTACTCCAAAACCAATGATGTAGTTCCACCTTTTGGAATGCCCATGTAAGCTCCAATATGTGGGTAAAACTATAAAAAACCCTTAGAATTAGAATATTGGAACATGTTAGGAACACTTTAATAGTCTTAGAGACACAATTGGTTTCCCTGGAGAGGGGGAAATAGGGTCCAACATCTATCCCAAAAGGAAACATAATGGATATTTAAATTGGACACCTGTGTTCCTTCTGGACCCAATGTTTATATTCATTTGAATTATTTTATTAGCTAGATGTCAATTTATACTTTTATGTTATATTTTAATATGGATACTTTGTGTGTGCTTTTTATCTCTCTATGTTTTTCAGTTCAATGCAAGTGTTAATGTTACTACAGAATTCAGGGGGTTACGTATATTCATTAAATATAGTATTTCTGTGTTTAGATATTTTTATATCCCATAGTGCTGGTAATATATGCTATTTTTAGATTGTCAGCAGTAATAATTTAATTGTGCATACTAAGTATTTTGTTATGTAAAAATGTATAAATTGTGCTATTTTATTGTGCAATGTACACTGGCGACACACTTTATTCGAGCTCGGCTAGTCCCACGAATTCGGGTATACCCGGGTGTATTGAGGTTTGTGACTGTTTTCTGCCCGAGTGCATTGGGTTATTTTCCAGGCAGGGATTGAAGCATTTTATTCCCGCTGGCTGCAATACTGCACAGTATATATATATATACTGCATTACAATTCATGAATTTATGCCATCTGGTAGACACGCGAAGCATTGCAGCCTATTAAATCCTAATCATTATCATTTAACAGATCAGCCGCCCGTCAGCCAGGCATGAACCCAGGCTGGGAAGGCAAACACAACGGGGCTTGTCAGAGGTGAGGAGCGGCGCATTCCAGGTATCTGCCAGGTACATACTGGGTATTTGCTCGAATAAAGTGTGTCGGTGCAGTATAGTTAGTAAACTCCATCTAATGCACCATGTCTTATGTATATTGCTGACTATCAGCTTTGATCTCTCGCTATGCCCCTGCTCATCTCGTGCACTCTTCCCATAACGGTCTCCTTTCCACCCCTTTCACCTCCACTGCTCTCTCACCTTAAACCTTTTCCCTCACTGCCCCTTATCTGTGGAACACCCTCGCCCTCAGAATACACCAAGCTCCTTCTCTCCCCATCTTCAAGACCTTAAAACTCCCTTCTTTCTGTAAATGAAGCATCCCAATAACCCAGACTAATGGCTACTGTCCCCCACCCACAGTCACTCCTACCAACCACTGTGGCCAAGCACTGCCATCTACTGCACTTATCCCCTCACCTGCTGTCTCTGTAAGGCCCAGGCCATGGTTAGTGCTTGCTTGCTTAAGCGTGCTCTCGCTTGCTGATGCTTGCCACTGAACCCCTACAGCCGCAATTAAAGCGGCTTTAGTAGGGGCTCGCGCATGCTTTCCGTTGCTTGCTGAGGCGCGCTTGAACAGAGCCGAAAGTGAAATTTTAAATTCATGCGCTGACTCAGCTCACGTGACGCCTCAGCATCAAATGAAAGGACGAGCAGGGAAATGTGAACGGGGTACTAATTGTCTGGCGCCAGCGGGGTGAGTTGGGAGAATTCAAAAGGGGTATAACATGGCCATGGGGGGGGGGGGGCGGGTTAATAAAGTGTCCACCTGATGTTGGGGGGGGGGTTAATAAAGTGTCCGGTATCGCCATGTTGGATGACATCACACGCAGTTACGTTGTCGTACTCACCACACATACGCAATGACGCGAACTAGCCACCGCGGGAATCCCGCCTCCAGCCCCGCCTCCCACCAGCCTCGCGAGTACGCTCGCTGTCTCGGAGGCAAGGCCACGAAAAAGGAGCGCTGACGGCTGTCGCTGCATAGCGTCAGCGCGCCTCAGCAAGCAAGTACAAAGTATGGACGTGGCCTAAGTCTCCCAGCATACCACTTAGATTGTAAGCTCTCCGGGGCAGGGATTTCCTTTCCTATTGTGTGACTTTGCTGCACCTATTGTATAATAATTCCCTGTGCTGTGTTGTCTCTTTGTAAAGTGCTAAGAACACTGTGGGTGCTATATAAATAAAGATAAACATACAAACATTATGACGATGAGCCTTCTGATTGGCTAGTAACTCTGCCAAGTGGGGTATAAAGAATGAACATGGGAAACAGTTCACAAATCCCTGAGGAAGCCATTCACTTGGTGAAACACCTAGGATTTGTTAACTACTGAGGGTACCCTATCCAGTGTTGTTGGCCATTTTGTTTTCCCGGAACGGCTGGACTAGCGAGGAGGAGAACCCGTACTGTACAAGCGGCTCTCCGACAGCGTCTGTATCCCACTCGACTGATCGGGAGACAAGGCAGCTAGGGTGCGGCATCTGCAAATGACCCATAGGCTTAATTTCAAAAGACCTCTCGCGAAGGCAATATACCTCCTCTGTGTCTCAAGTTAATATAGGTTTACACCACTGTGTTATTCTGCTTAATAAAAGGGACATTGTATGAGATGTGTGCAGAGGTACGCAAATGGAGACTGTTATAGGGTGAAATTATATCTTGGCTTTATTGAGGCTGTTCCTTTTTCCAGGCAAAACATACAAAAACAACAAAATAACAAACCCCTATCCCGTTATAAGGGCTAATTTACTTCCCCAGGCCCTATCTGCAGGGCTGGAGGGATATTCCCATTACCAGCCTACCAAACCTGTTACAGGGTTTTCTCACCAGGCTTGGCTGGGTTTTGGGGAACAGAGATTTTGCTAAATAACCACCCAAAAGTCTCCAACCTGCAAAATTAGGGGGGGGGGGGGAGGGGGGAAACTGCACCAGATTGACAAAGTTACATGAATGGCACCGAATGGAATTCATCAATCTGGGGCCATTTTAATCAAATTGAAGGTGAAAATATGTGATTTCTGGGAACATTTTATGCCTTGAATGTTCTGTGAACTGGAATCGATGTTTGGTCAAACAAACGCGTCAAGTTTCGTGAATTCAGATTGGAAAGTTTCACTTTCTTTGTCTCAATTTTAATTGCGTGTGCGTTAGCCCGCGTACTAAGCTCGCATTTCTCCATCTGCGCCACCGGCATAAAAACAAAGATTTTCTTTTGTTTCGGCACACACAAGTGGAGTGCGCTTGGCGTACACGTAGAAATGGTAGGCCCCCTATGTACTAAAAAAAATCACAAAATCTATTCAAAGTGAGTCACGATGCTCCGCCAAATACAACAGCGGAAACACTAAAAAGTTTGGAATTAAGTTACTACTGTATGTATCAACCAGTTTTGAACTGGGAAGGAGGTGGATCCAGGGAGTAATCTGATTGCCAATTCTTGGAGTCAGGAAGGAATTTATTTTTCCCCTTATGAGATATCATTAATGATATGTCACTGGGTTTTTTTGTTTGCCTTCCTCTGGATCAATAAATAAGTATAGATATAGGATAAAGTATCTGTTGTCTAAATATAGCATAGGTTGAACTTGATGGACCTACGTCTTTTTTCAACCTCATCTATTATGTAACTATGTAACCACAAATGTATTTGATCCAGCACAAATATTTCATTATATACAGTAGGTGTACAAAAGATATTATTTTCCAGTATGGAAATTATAAATAATATTACACTCATAAATTCTGTTTGAAACTACTAGTTATAAATACAAAAATACACATAAATCTGTTTTCCTTTACATGTATTAATCAGGTATTCAACATACAACGCAGATTTTTGGAATGTTTGTATTACTTTTAGCATTGAAATTGTGACACACAAAATGTGTTAAACATTCAATCATAGTGCATAGGCCCCTATAGGTTCAATATCAAATGAACGACATATCAAGTTATGTAAACACTGGCAAAAGGGATGCAATACGTGGGCACGAGGGGCTTATGTACTAATATCATATTGGTATTTTTATTGTGTGCAATAAAAGTAGAACAAACCGGCATAAATTGTGCATCAAAAGTATGAAGGCTTCAGACTTATGATGTTGTTCGTTGTTTGAAATTAATTTTGACGCATTGCGCAATGTTAAATGCCTGATTGATGGAATTTAAAGTAATCAGAACGATGGTGTATTTTTTATTTATTTACAAGTAGTGTTAGTAAATAGAAATGGTTAGTGTAATATTAATTATAATAGCCCCCCCTTCCAACCCCCCAAAAAAGTGTTGGCGCTGGCACAGATAGAGAAATTTAAGGTTAGTAAATAGGCGTAAACAATCACAATTAAAATTTATATTTCTGTGCACAAATTTTGGGCCAAAAATTAGTTTTGACACTTAGTTCTTCAGTACATGGGTCCAAAAAATCTGCACCAGAGGAATCACAGACAAATAGAAGACAATATAATTATTTTCTTTAAATTGAGCTTTTATATTGCCCAAAATTGCACCGCATTTGCCTTGATGCATAGACCCCAAGGCGGGGTCAGAATGTATCAGAATTTCCTCGCTGCAAAACGGGGTAAAAAATTTAGTAAAAAAAAAAACTCACAATATTTATCCCAGCAAAAAAAAAACCCAAACCATTGTGCTTGGGACCTTTATCTGATAAATCTGCGGCACTTTTCTTTATCCAGTTTTGCTGCTGGGAGACTTTGATACATAGTATAACCCCCTATACGGTGGCCAACTCCAGTCCTCAAGGGCCACCAACATGTCAGGTTATAAGGCTATCGCTGCTTCAGCACAGGTGGCTCAATCAGTGGCTCAAATGAATGAGCCCATGATTGAGCCAGCTGTGCTGAAGCAGGGATATCCTTAAAACCTGACCTTTTGGTGGCCCTTGAGGACTGGAGTTGGCCACCCCTTGGGTTATATGTACTGTGGATATAACCAGAATGTGACACGACCAGACCCCTCTATGTAATATCCCTGCACCTCTTAATCATTGTAATTAACGTGCAAATAAAACTCCAGCGGCTGTTAGGCTGAAACAACCAGGTTTCTTTGCAGTTACATTTTGCTTTTGTGCTACAATGTTTCCTTGTGTTGGTGTGTGGAGCTGATTTCTTTGTCCTGGTCTCTGTCACACAGTTTCACACCTCAGGCAGAGGAGCTGGTCGGATAACTGGGACCCTGACCAGAATCTCATAGAGGTTTGAATACATCATTTGGATAGAGTGAGAGTCACATACAGTCCAGAGATTGGGGATTAATTACAATTAATTGATCCTTCAGTAACAAATCAGTAGACCACAGTCTGAGGATTTGAGAAATGACACCAATAATTTTACCAAATGCAATGCTGAAAGGTGTTTAATTGCGCTTAGCTCCCCTCCTAACCCAGAAACCCCCTTACCACCAACACCTTTTCTAGCCTAGGGAAATACATGTATTGCTGAGTTCTCATTGGATAACCTTGTTTGAAGCTTGTTTTGTATTCTTGGGGTTCTAAGCCTGCTTTGTAGGTAACGTTAAACCCCTGCACATGATCACTGCGTCTGGTTTAATATTTTCCTCCCGGAGTGTCTCTGTTATCCAAAACCACTGTCTACATCACAGGAGCCGGATACATTGAGAGGCAAATGTAGGTAGGGTGTCAGACTTGATTGTCCAATAGCTTGAAGAGTTGTGAGTTGGAAATATTAGGCTTTAATATCAGAGAAAGCTTCTGAGATACAGATGGGAAGGTTTTTCCTCCCATTGCATCAGCTGTGCGTTTTACTCGTCTCTGGAAAGCCCCAAATGCCTCAATGAGAATACTGAAGTACTTTGTAGCACTGACCAGAGAGGAAACGGGTCAGCTCTGCTACTGTGAGTGTGAGTCAGGGTCTGCATGCAGGACTTGGAAATCCACCCCCAAAGTCTAAATGAAAGGGATAGGGATACCATAACTGCTGTCATCCAAGGACCTCCCCTCCCCTCTGTGAATTACGCATGGAAACTCCACAAGTGCACTCAATAATCCCTCTTAAAGGCAACGTGTATGCAACGTGTATGCATAGCTTAAATAGACCCATGGTATTACATTTCAGACCCACTATATTCAGTGTCTGGGTTTCCACTAGTCATCCCATCGGCAACGGTTTGGGGAGTCTTTATTGCAGCAACATGGCAATTGTCCATGTATGCTGTAACCCACAGGTTCCCTGGTCTTCAAAAGTCTCGCCTACCGACGTGGATTCCTCTGATGCTGTGCACCTTTACAAAGGACTTTTGGAGGTATCCAGGACTCCTGATAAGCATCATTCTAAAGGGCTTCATTGTTACTCCAGTAAAAGGTAACATAAGCTGCAACAATAGCATGCACTAGAATTCTGCACTGTTATCTTTATTGGGAGGCCCTGCTGAATGTCCCACTATTAGAGCTGTTATCCCTTTAATAAAACACTCCTGACCCTGGTATTAAAGACTGTAGTGGGAAGCAGGCTGTGGTTTGGACGTAGTTAATGTATAATTTGGAACATATGGTATTTTAAAATAGTGCCTATTCTTTGTGAAGGGTTCAGATCTGTGAGAGCTTTGCTAATGATGGCCAATTAGTCATTTAACAGGCCATGGGAGCTGGCTTGTATGGATTTTCATTTGCTAATATTTGCTCTTCAAATATTTTGTTTGAAACGTTTACAACATATTTTATCTGCAGACCAGACGGTGGGACATCTGGGAAAGAATCTCTGCCTTTATTTTCACAAAGACACAGCACACTGGGCCCCCAGGCTCCCTAACCCTCTATTTGTTCAATGCAGGGGTAAAAATGTAATAAAACAGAATATAGACTGGATTTATGATTTAATCAAAAGCACTTTACCATATGGCAGGTGTGTTTGCAACAGTTTGTCTTCCCTGTTTGCTTTAAAGAAGGGGGAAAAAACACACAGAGAGAAAGCCATTTACAACGGTGGTACCTGCAAGGCCATCCTCCATGGATGGGGATGCTGAGGTCACGTGTTCAACAGGGCCTGGGGCGCTCTTGGATGAAGAAACTAGGGAGATAGAAA
Organism: Ascaphus truei; assembly: GCF_040206685.1. Lineage (NCBI taxonomy): Eukaryota > Metazoa > Chordata > Amphibia > Anura > Ascaphidae > Ascaphus > Ascaphus truei. The sequence goes on from NC_134487.1 coordinate 8,416,312, forward strand.
TAGCCCTGGGAGGGAAGATGCTGAGACAGAATGATGGAGGAAAATGCATTGGCTGTGGATTGAGCTCTGATGGATTCATAGGCTGATGCGTCCAATTATAAACAGTAGTAAGACGTGTTAGATTGTGCTGTCCACACACAGCCAGTGCTGAAAGTCTCACCTCGTGCTTCTCGGGTGCTCTGACTTCACAGTCTCTTTGCCATTGTACTCCTCTGACTCTTGTAGCAAGTCACACAGCTACAGTAGTTTACTACACATGATAAACTATATTCCAAATGTATAAATGCATTGGCTGCAGTTGGACTGACTGTTTAATAAAGAAACCAAGAAACCCAACCGACATCCTTGATGTGAATAGTTTATCCACACTAGCATGGAGTTAATGGGGCATGAGTTACTGCATCTCTTCACAGCAGGAGCAGTTTTTGAAATTTCCCAAAAATGGATTTAAATCTGCCTACAAAATAAACAATAATCTACTATTCAGTTGAGGGTTATTTTTCCCTTACACATTACTTCCAGTTAACTTGAGTATTTTAATGTGTGAATAGAACAAAAGACAGAACATTCCAATGCTACATTCAACATGACATCATATAGTTATATACTTATCTGTATCTCTTCCCAGAAGTGAGGGTCACTTTGTTACATTATTTGTCCAAAGCATTTTAAGCTTCCAAACCATGTCAATGTGTGCCCTCTATTTTGCAAGTCCTATCATTATCTCTGAAAGTGTTCTTTACCTCTAATGCAGGAAGAAGTCTTAATAGACTGGTCATTCACAGCTGCCTCTCAGGAGGACTTGTTATTTAAAAGTGGACAGGGTGAGCTTAGAACCAGGCTGGACGGGTCACAGACCCCCAAACAACTGTTTACCAATTGAAATCTAAAAACACACGCAACCCTTGTAATCTCAAACCCAGACCCACCTCACGATATGTATCTGTGCCAGAAAGGAGTGCTATTGGGTTTTTGACAATGTATACCACAAAAGACATAAAATCCCCAATGCTACATACAACATGCCAAATCATTTAGTTAAATACTTATCGGTACCTCTTCCCATAAGTGCGGGTTACTTAATTAAATTCTTTGGCCAAAGCATTGTGAGCTTGCAACCCACATCAATGTGTCCTGTTGCTGTATACATGGTCACGAGCCCAATAGCACTCCTTTTTATCATCTATATATATATGGTGTGGTGGGCTTCGGTTTTGAGCTTACAAGGGGTGTTGTGTGTAAATGTGTGAATACGGAAGATTTCTTTACATTTTAACAGTTGTCAGTTTTTACCATAACATTTTCCTTTAACCATTTGAGCAGTAAACAATAGAAAAAGAGAAACAAATGAAGCGATATGTAAAATAAGACAAACATTCTACAATTCTTCAATATGCTTAAAATGTTTCAAAGTCACTGTTTACTTTATTGCAGGGGCGCTCAACTCCTCCCCACCCATCAGGTCAGGTTTGCTGGATATCCATGCTTCAGCAGAGGTGGTGCAATCAGAGGCTCAGTCAAAGACCGCGCCTATGATTGAGCAACCTGTGCTAACTCATGGAATGATTGAGCCACCTGTGCTGAAGCAGGGACCGATTGAGCCACCTATGCTGAAGCTGGGATATCCTGAGAACCTGACCATTGGGGGTGGGGGTTGAGGACTGGAGTTGAGCACCCCTGCTTTTTTTGGATGTGTTGGAAGCATAAGGAGTATTTTAAATGTACAAGCAACTATATGCAGCACCAATAACAAATCTGCAATGTGAATATAAGCAGGTGTAATTAGTGCAGTGCCCTCCAGTAAAAGCAGTGCTGCTGATACCAGACAATGCTTTGACAAGAGACTCCTCCCCTGCTGTGGTCCTGTGATGTCAGTGCCAGCTCATATAAGACATCCCTGCATGGATTCCCCTCCCAAATCAGCAGTCCAAGGCTATCCTCTATACAGGGCTGCCAGTAAAGTCTAAAGACAGCACTCACAGGGGACAAACAGCACCATTCAATGAGGAACTGTGTCATGGAAGGTAAATATCATCCTGTGATAGCTGAGTGGGAAAGGTAACAAAAGCAAATCACTATAAAATAAGGAATAGCAGATTTTGGAGATAGTAACCACAGATTTATTGGTTATCTGATTTGGTATTAAGTGAACTTTTAAATGTTCATTAAATAAGATCTCTTTATACATTAAAGAAGTTGCTCAAAATGTTAGCTTTGCAAACCATGACTTCACATTATTGTCAGAGAGTGGGCCACGCATCAGATGCCCAGGCTAAAAGCTGTGAGTTTAATATATTCACTGCTTAAGGGGCTATTAGCGCAGTTTGAAGTAAAATGGTTAATTTTGTGTCCCAAGATTTTTACTAATTCCAGAAAAAAATAACTTTTTTTTAAATACAAGCTCAATACATGCATTAGTAACGTGGGCAGTATAGAGCTGGAATATATAAGTGCTATACATTAAGAAAGGGATGTAAAGTTACACAGTAGGTAATTTTCTCTCACACCACGTCTAATACTCTAACCATTACCAACCCGGGGTGTAAAAGACAGCACCGCGGTCTGGATACATCCAATCCGGTATTTGTGACATACTGGAGATGCAATGAACATTTTCAGGACTTTAGGGGCCAGAAATGCATTGTAGACCGTGTCCTCTCCAGCTTGATTTTGGTGGAAGTGTCTCAGGCAGGATGGAGCATAATGATCTCATAAACCCATTTCCTGGGTCTCTTAGTATTACAAATAGGTACTGTATAGAGCACAGATTTATCCCAACTCTTGTGTTAGATGATTTTAACCCCCTCAGTGCCAAGTGCTTTTTTTAGCAGACTCAGTTCTGTTACATTTGCTGTACACCCACCCAGCCCCCAAAAATAGCTTTTTGTACAATACAGTAAAGCCTTATAGAAGGAGAGTCCCCTGAGAGAAGGAGGCTGGTTCTATAGCTACTTTAGCTAGTGCACAGCTAAGTACTTGCTAAAGGTCAATGTATATTTTCTATACATTTTTTCTCTTAAAGTGAACAAATTTTTTTTATAATTGACATTAAAAAATAATGTTTTGCAGGATTATCATGCAGATCAGAATATCTGCAATGTACTACTAGGTTTCCCCCCCGGAGGTGGCTGCATGTATTTTTTCTGAAGTATAACTAGCTCATATGCAAAGATAATGTTAGATTTTTCCTGTCTTTGTCATACAGTAGATCCCTTCCCCCTCCTGAAAGAGGGCAGTGGGTGCATTTCATACCAATATCTGGATTGGATGTATGTGCTGATATTACTCTTTACTCTGATTTCCTAGAAAATTAAGCTAAGCTATATAGAAAACTTATTTTCCCACACTCCTATCGGTGGAGAAAACCCTGCCTTAAATTTTTATAGTAACAAATATTTTTTTTGCAATCCAAAACAGGAACTTTTTACAAAATCATCTCTTTTGTAGAGAAGGAGAAAAACTGGAAGAGCACTACTGTAGGTATCAAAAAAGTAGAAAGGAGGGTGCGTATCCCATAAAAAGATTATTTATTGGTCATGGAAAAACAGGGCAATGGAGAGCCCTACCAACGTTTCACGCTTCACAGAGCGCGTTCTCAAGGTATACATATCACAACCTTATTAACATATATATATTATATAGACACAAACTGACATAACCAGCCAAAACTCACAGCTCACATGCGATCCACCCACTTTGATTGCTAATGGTCTTCTGATGTGTATACACCTAATCAGTATATTCAGACACAGAGACGACAGTGACTAACTCCGCCCCCAACTACCAATCCGGAGACATGCGTGGTCTAGCAACCCCCAGTAGTACGCGCGTGCGCAGTAACCAACTGAGGGAGAGTCCTCAATGTCAATGGAGGCCGTGGGGTGAGCGCGTCATGAAATGGCCCTGACTGTATACCTCAATTGGGCTCTAAGTGCGCGCGCAACTGCGCTCTGCAAGACACTAGTCCCTCCCCGCAGTGGGAGCAGACACAGTGAGCTCCGGACCATCGGCGGAGTGCGCTTGCGCAATACCAACCGTCGCGTCAGAGGCTCACAGAATACCCCAAGTGCGGGATGGGAGAATGAAAAGCCCAAGCGCAGAATTATGCGCAGCACAGAGGGTGAACACATAGTGTGCTGTGAAATACAAAACACATAACATTATTAAAACCAATAAACTTAAAATATATATTAACAAAGAAAACATATTTTGTAGAACCCCCGTCTTACTCTCTTCTAAATGATGTTAATCGACCAGAAGGGTTAAATAAAAACTATCACTTGACATATGTATAGTCAAACCAACATCCTGATTTGTTTAGGGAGCTGATGATGGTGAATAAATAGAGTGGATATAGAATGGCAAGCAAAGAACATGAAATTGAGTGGAGAAACCTAATATAATGTGATAAGATGTTATTTGTCTAGAAAGGTTCCCCCATACATATATGCCCATGGTTGCTTAGCACATATATCCAATATATAACCTTAGCTAGTACATCCAGCTGTTGAAACATAACAAAGTGTATAACAGATATACATAAAATTGACAGGAAAAAATACTCTAGCAGAGCTTCCAAGATCATTTTGAAGCTTATTAAACAAACAAGTACAAAAAGATGTAAGAACAACCAGTTGAAGGGAGGAGAGCAACATATTGAGGAAACATTTTGAAAGAATGACATCCTCATAAAGGCGCCTTAATAGAAGGGCATCTTGTTAAAAAATAATAAAGAAAAGAAAGAAGACTGAAAAGATAAGGCATAATCAAGACAATAATATTTACCATGCAATCATAAATCAGATTGTATTAAGTTACATGATTACATAATAGACCGACTCAAAAAAAAAAAAACTACCAAATCAAAAATAATGATCAATAGCCAATTGAGATACGTGTTCAAATTGCGTTAAACATTCCATTCATCAAGTTATGTTAAGGATTATATTGAAGATTTTAATGTACAGGTGCAGTGCACATGCATAAGTACAATCCATGGGTGGCTCAATATTAAAGGGTGTTCACTATGGGATCATGATCCATATTCCGACAAAACCTACCCAAAAGATAAAGGGTGGTCTAGTTATCCAGAAACGTACCCAGATCCCAATCGGTGTTCAGGCCAGAAGGAACTCCTTGTTTTGATAGTAAATATCCAAAAGAGTTCTCGTCGATTCAGCGCATTCAATTTGTCACCACCTCTGATGGAACAAGAGACTTGTTCAATTCCCATAAAGGAAACACCTGACAAGCCTCCCTGACTACAACATGAGAAGTGGTTAGAAACAGGGTGCAGAAGATCACCTCTTTCAATTAGGCGCACATGTTCCATAATTCTAACCTTAAGGGCTCGAATGGCTCGCCCAATGTATTGTTTTCCACAGCGGCAGGTCAGGAGGTAAACAACAAATTTTGTATTGCAATTAATAAATGTCCTAGATTTATAACACTGACCTGTCGCTGTGGATGAGAAATCTGACCCTGTCTCCATGTATCTGCAGACTTTACATTTTGAGCATCTAAAGGAACCAACCGGGAGAGGGTTTCTAATGATATCAACAGGGGATTGGAGAAGACTTGGCGACACCGAATTTGAAATAGTTTTAGCACGTCTAAAGACAAATTTAGACAAGTCTCTTCTTTTCTTTTTATTTATTATTTTTTAACAAGATGCCCTTCTATTAAGGCGCTTTTTTCAGGACGTCATTCTTTCAAAATGTTTCCTCAATATGTTGCTCTCCTCCCTTTAACTGGTTGCTCTTACATCTTTTTGTACTTGTTTGTTTAATAAGCTTCAAAATGATCTTGGAAGCTCTGATAGTCTTTTTTCCTGTCAATTATATGTATATCTGTTATACACTTTGTTTCAACAGCTGGATATACTAGCTAAGGTTATATAGTGGATATATGTGTTAAGCCAGGGGGGCGCAAACTTTTTTACCTGCGCCCCCCTGCCGGCTGTCCCCTCACTCCCGCGCCCCCCCAACCCCAACGTACCCGCGCTCCGGCGTAATGACGTCACGTTGCCATAGCAACGTGACATCACATGACCTCGCAGCGTCATTTTGACGCCGCGTTGCCATGGCGACGCAGGGAGGAAGCCGCCGGAGCCACGGTAAGTTAGGTTTACAGAGGCCCTGCAGCTCCCCCGGCACTTAATTTAAGTGCCTTCGGGAAGCGCGCGGGGCCTCTGTAAACCTCGCGCCCCCCGTCGGCAGTCTCGAACCCCCCCTGGGGATTGCGCCCCCCAGTTTGCGCACCGCTGTGCTATGCAACCATGGGCATATATGTATGGGGGAACCTTTCTAGACAAATAACATCTTATCACATTATATTATGTTTCTCCACTCAATCTCATGTTCTCTGCTTGCCATTCTATATCCACTCTATTTACTCACCATCATCAGCTCCCTAAACAAATCAGGATGTTGGTTTGACTATACATATGTCAAGTGATAGTTTTAATTACCCCTTCTGGTCGATTAACATCATTTAGAAGAGAGTAAGACAGGGGGGGTTCTACAAATATGTTTTCTTTGTTAATATATATTTTAAGTTTATTGATTTTAATAATATTATGTGTTTGTATTTCACAGCACACTATGTGTTCACCCTCTGTGCTGCGCATAATTCTGCGCTCTGGCTTTTCATTCTCCCACCCCGCACTTGGGGTATTCTGTGAGCCTCTGACGCGACGGTTGGTATTGGGCAAGCGCACTCCGCCGATGGTCCGGAGCTCACTGTGTCTGCTCCCACTGCGGGGAGGGACTAGTGTCTTGCAGAGTGCAGTTGCGCGCGCACTTAGAGCCCCAGTGAGGTATACAGTCAGGGCCATTTGATGAAACGCTCTCCCCACGCCCCACGGCCTCCATTGACATTGAGGACTCTCCCTCAGTTGGTTACTGCGCAAGCGCGTACTACTGGGGGTTGCTAGACCACGCATGTCTCCGGATTGGTAGTTGGGGGCGGAGTTAGTCACTATCGTCTCTGTGTCTGAATATACTGATTAGGTGTATACACATCAGAAGACCATTGTATTGTATTGTATGTCTTTATTTATATAGCGCCATTAGTGTACATAGCGCTTCACAGTAGTAATACACGTGGTAATCAAATAAATAACAGATAATATAAATAACAGATCATGGGAATAAGTGCTTTAGACATAAAAGTAACATTTCGGAAGAGGAGTCCCTGCCCCGAGGAGCTTACAGTCTAATTGGTAGGTAGGTAGAACGTACAGAGACAGTAGGAGGGAGTTCTGGTAAGTGCGTCTGCAGGGGGCCAAGCTTTATGTATCGTGTTCAGAATATCCACAGTGCTATTCATATGCTTCTTTAAGCAAGTGTGTCTTAAGGTGGGTCTTGAAGGTGGATAGAGAGGGTGCTAGTCGGGTACTGAAGGGAAGGGCATTCCAGAGGTGTGGGGCAGTCAGTGAAAAAGGTTTAAGGCGGGAGAGGGCTTTAGATACAAAGGGGGTAGAAAGAAGACATCCTTGAGAAGAACGCAAGAGTCTGGATGGTGCATACCGAGAAATTAGGGATGAGATGTAAGGAGGGGCAGAAGAATGTAAAGCTTTAAAAGTGAGGAGAAGAATGGAGTGTGAGATGCGGGATTTGATCGGAAGCCAGGAGAGGGATTTCATGAGGGGAGATGCTGAGACAGATCTAGGAAAGAGTAGAGTGATTCTGGCAGCAGCATTTAGGATAGATTGTAGGGGAGACAGGTGAGAGGCAGGAAGGCCAGACTGCAGGAGGTTACAGTAATCAAGACGGGAGAGAATGAGGGCCTGAGTCAGAGTTTTAGCAGTCGAACAACAGAGGAAAGGGCGTATCTTAGTTATATTGCGGAGGAAAAAGCGACAAGTTTTAGAAATGTTTTGAATGTGAGGGGCGAATGTGAGAGAGGAGTCGAGTGTGACCCCTAGGCAGCGTGCTTGGGCTACTGGGTGAATGACTGTAGTTCCAACAGTAATGTGGAAGGAGGTAGTAGGGCCAGGTTTGGGAGGAAGTATGAGGAGCTCTGTTTTAGCCATGTTGAGTTTAAGGCGTCGGAGGGCCATCCAGGATGATATAGCAGAGAGACATTCAGAAACTTTGGTTTGTACAGCAGGTGTTAGGTCAGGTGTTGAAAAGTATATTTGTGTGTCGTCGGCATAGAGGTGATAATTAAACCCAAAAGATGTTGTTAGGTCACCTAGAGAGAGTGTGTACAAAGAAAAGAGAAGAGGTCCCAGGACAGAGCCCTGGGGTACCCCCACAGAGAGATCAATAGAGGAGGAGGAGGTGTTAGCAGAAGAGACACTAAAAGTACGATGGGAGAGGTACAGTAGGATGAGATCCAGGATAGAGCTTTGTTCCGAATACCTAGAGGATGGAGAATGTGAAGGAGAAGAGGGTGGTCCACTGTGTCAAATGCTGCAGAGAGGTCGAGTAATATGAGCAGAGTGTAATGACCTCTGTCTTTGGCAGCATGGAGGTCGTCAGTTATTTTAGTGAGGGCTGTTTCGGTGGAGTGAGCAGTGCGGAAGCCAGATTGTAAAGGGTCTAGGAGAAAATAGGTGTTGAGAAAATGGAGCAAGCGAGAGAATACAAGATGTTCAAGGAGTTTAGAGGCAAAAGGCAGGAGGGAGACAGGTCGATAGTTAGAAAGACAGGTAGGGTCAAGCCTGCTGTTTTTGAGTAATGGTATAACTGTTGCATGTTTGAAGGAGGATGGAAAGGTTCCAGAGCAGAGGGAGGAGTTAAAAATGTGTGTGAGCATAGGGATTATAGTAGGAGCTAGAGGTTTTAGGAGATGGGAGGGAATGGGGTCAAGAGGGCAAGTGGTAGAGGGAGAAGAGGCGATCAACAGCGACACATCCTCCTCTGAGACAGTGGAAAAAGAGTCAAGGAAGGCAGGAGGAGAGTTAGGAAGAGGTGTAGGATGGGGGGAAGAAACAGAGGGGATGTTCTGCCGTATGGATTCCACCTTTTCCATTAGCAATCAAAGTGGGTGGATCGCATGTGAGCTGAGAGTATTGGCTGGTTATGTCAGTGTGTGTATATATATATATATATATGTGTGTGTGTGTGTGTGTGTGTGTGTGTGTGTGTGTGTGTGTGTGTGTGTGTGTGTGTGTGTGTGTGTGTGTGTGTGTGTGTGTGTGTGTGTGTGTGAATAAAGTTGTGATATGTATACCTTGAGAACGCGCTCTGTGAAGTGTGAAACGTTGGTAGCGCTCTCCATTGCCCTGTTTTTCCATGACCAATAAATAATCTTTTTATGGGATACGCACCCTCCTTTCTACCTTTTTGATACCTACAGTAGTGCTCTTCCAGTTTTTCTCCTTCTCTACTAGCCTACCCCTTGGACGGAAGCACCTGGGGACCCCTCACCTTTGGATCGCATGGACTGTGCCGCACTCAGAGTGAGTCAATCGCTTGCTACAGTGGCGGCCGCCTTTAGTCTCCCGCGGCCGCCACCGCGGGGATTTAAAATGTGCGGGCAGACGCGGGCTTTTTTTTTTTAGTTTCGGTGCCGCGGGCGCTTTCATTGTTCCGCGCCATTAGCGCTGAACGGGAGATGCGGCTGGCGCGCGGCCAAGTTCGGCTGTAAAAGCAAACAACCCCGAACAATTCCGGTGATGTTGGAGGTTTAAGGGGGGCCTCCACAGTACATGGTTTTCCTGTTCAGGACTTTATTTGGACAATTGGTACGTTATAGGGTGTTATTATGCTCAATCTTCCTGGTGTTATTGTTAACAGCATCACTTATTAGTGAGCTTACCATCCGGGACTGCACCCAGTACTTGTCTTCTATCAAGTTCATGTTTAGGGGTCCCCCCCCTACAAGTATCTGGTCATTCATTCATTTATCCTACTGTTGGGGTCCTTATCATTACGCATTCACATGGTCTGTCTTTTGTAGCACAAAGCTATACATTTAGTTTTTCCTGTAAATGGGAGTGATGTCATTCTTTTTCTAACATTTGCACTGAGCTGTGACTGATACAGTATTGTTTTGTATGTCTTTATTTATATAGCGCCATAAATATACATAGCGCTTCACAGTAGTAATACATGTTGTAATCATATAAATAACAAATAATAAAAAATAACAGATCATGGGAATAAGTGCTTGCAGACACACTAAGAGTAATATTAAGGAAGAGGAGTCCCTGCTCCGAGGAGCTTACAATCTAATAATTAGGTAGGGGAACGTATAGAGAGGAGGGAATTCTAGTAAGTGCGTCTGCAGGGGGCCAAGCTTTATGTATCATGTGTCCAGGCTGATCCACAGTGCTATACATATGCTTATTTAAGCAAATGTGTCTTAAGGTGGGTCTTAAAGGTGGCTAGAGGGGGTGCTAGTCTGGTATTGAGGGGAAGGGCAGAAAGTGAGGGGCAGAAAGGTGCGGGGAAGAAAGTGAGAAAGGTTTAAGGCGGGAGAGGGGTTTAGATACAAAGGTGGTAGAAAGAAGACATCCTTGAGAAGAACGCAAGAGTCGGGATGGTGCATAGCGAGAAATTAGGGCTGAGATGTAAGGAGGGGCAGAAGAATGTAAAGCTTTAAAAGTGAGGAGAAGAATGGAGTGTCAGATGCGGGATTTGATTGGAAGCCAGGAGAGGGATTTCAGGAGGGGAGACGCGGAGACAGATTTAGAAAAGAGTAGAGTGATTCTGGCAGCAGCGTTTAGGATAGATTGTAGGGGAGACAAGTGAGGGGCAGGGAGGCCAGACATCAGGAGGTTGCAGTAATCAAGACAGGAGAGAATGAGGGCCTGAGTCAGAGTTTTAGCAGTCGAGTAACAGAGGAAAGGGCGTATCTTTGTGATATTGCTGAGGAAAAAGCGACAAGTTTTTAGAAACGTTTTGAATGTGAGGGACGAATGTGAGAGAGGAATAGAGTGTGACCCCTAGGCAGCGTGCTTGGGCTACTGGGTGAATGATCGTATTTCCAACAGTGATGTGGAAGGAGGTAGTACGGCCAGGTTTGGGAGGAAGTATAAGGAGCTCTGTTTTAGCCATGTTAAGTTTCAGTCGGCGGAGGGCCATCCAGGACGATATTCCAGAGAGACATTCAGAAACTTTGGTCTGTATAGCCGGTGTAAGTACAGTCGTTGAAAGGTAAATTTATGTGTCGTCAGCATAGAGGTGATATTTAAACCCAAAAGATGTGATTAGGTCACCTAGAGAGTGTGAAAAGAGAAGGGGTCCCAGGACAGAGCCCTGGGGTACCCCCACAGAGAGATCGATAGTGGAGGAGGAGGTGTTGGCAAAAGAGACACTGAAAGTACGATGGGAGAGGTAAGAGGAGATCCAGGATAGAGCTTTGTTCCGAATACCAAGAGAATGTGAAGGAGAAGAGGGTGGTCCACAGTGTCAAATGCTGCAGAGAGGTCGAGTAAAATGAGCAGAGTGTAATGACCTCTGTCTTTGGCAGCATGGAGGTCGTTGGTTATTTTAGTGAGGGCTGTTTCAGTAGAGTGAGCAATATATAATTAGACACCTTTTACTTCCCTGTAATATCATCTTTTTTTTTTTTTTTGTAGCTGGGGCAATTTCAGAAACAAGTGGCTGTGTTTTTCTGGACACGTTGCTATAAAACTAGCAGGGTCTTTATCTTGCATTTCTAAGTTACAGTGTATCAAAGTGTTTCATTTTTTTTGCTGTTATATAAAGAGTAGTATATATTGTATTTGAGTTGTGCAAATGTACATGATGCACTTAGGTTTTTTTTGTGATCAGCTGTTTCAACATGTCCATCCTTCTTTAAAGTATATTGAAGTATGTACAGAGTTTTTGAGATTTATAGAGGGGTGGACATTTATTAAGTCATTGTACTGTAGTGCCAACGGTTATTCTAACACAAACCAGTGGCAATCGGCAAAAAGACCCAGGTACATGCTGGGAACATGCTGCGTCGTGTTTAAGGCATTTCTGCATTGACTAATGGCCCATCAGATTAACAGCGGGGGTCCCTGACAGTCATTCAAACTGAATGGGACTGCCAGGGACCCCTGCTGTGTTAATTCGATGGGTCATTAGTCAATGCAGAAATGCCTTAAACTTGCCTTAAACTGGCTAGGTTACACCCAGCATGTAACCGGGCTAGTTTAAGGCAAGCCTTAGAATACTCGTTGTCTCGTCTGTAGTACGGTTTGATGGAATCTTTACATTTTTCTGCAAATATGTCATCAATATACCCAAGGTAAACCATATGTTGTTATTACTTTTGTCTAAGAAAATCTATTTCCAAGTATTTTTGCATTCTCTGAAAGCAGAAGCAGAACATTTTAAAGGACAAGTGCTTATTTTTATCAGTGTGATGCCACAGAAGTTTATTAAAATGTTGTGGCTAAAAATCAGTGAGGCTGACTCCAAATCAGGCGAACTCCCCGAAAAACAGTACTAGTTGAAATGTCTGTGATATGTTGAGTAAAATTGTCTGCCTTCCATTGCTTTGACATAGTCTCCTAACTTTGAATTATTAAATTCTGTTGATTTGAACAACTGAATTTAAAAAAAGTTTTAAAAATGCAGATACATGTTATTTTACATTTAAACAAGATTGTGTTGATGGCTCAAACTAAATTACTATTTGTTGTGGTCATTTACAGACATTGATAAGTGGAGGAAATGCTGAAAATGATGGAAAATGCATATACTGGTTTCCCAATACAGTTACTGTGAGCTGTATATCCCTCTGCATTAGCAGTTTATTTATTGTATGCAAAATAACCACATGGGGGACTGCTTTATTTATATTTAAAGGTCTATCTTTGGCAGAATAACAGAGCAATTGAAGATAAACAAAGGGCATGTTTTCTGAGATGTTTCCACAGGAGTGTGGATGCTTGTTTTCCTGCCAGGTGGAAGATGGTCCAACATCTGACCATTTGCATAAATAGCGTAGCCTATTAACAAGTGTCTTACATTTAGAAAATAGAAAGTACTTCAATCACAGGTAATACTCTCTCTAGCTGAACCTAGCACTGAGGCTCACAATAACCGAGCAGTGCTATCCTGATGCTAGAAAACACCTTCCGGCCATTGAAGTGAATGAGCTGTAATGCGTCGTCCAAAGCAGAAAGGTTTCTTATGGAATAGCACTGTTTAGTAAATACGAGCCCTTATTGTTTATTCAGGGGAATGGGCCGCCATGTGTTGGCTGCTCTTGTGGAATAGTAAATATGGTCGTCTATCCTAAATGCCCGAACAATGAACCCGATGACACTTCCGTACAGATGTAGCCAGGCTTATTGTCCTTGGCACTGCGAACAAGGCTGCCAAAGCCTGCGGTGCCGGGACAGTGCTACCACGGTCGTGCTGTGGGGGGTTGGGGGGATCCATACTTCTGAATGGGACCCATGCAGCATTAACCCTACGATGCCTTGATCAACGCAGTTGTGTGACCGTGACACCAAAGACAGTAAGTGTTACTACATAAGTAATCGCGGCAGAGTCAGGGTATCAGAGCAAAGCTTGCCAAAAATATTTTCCTTCCAAAATCATCAGAAGAGAAGCACTCTTGGAAATACACAACTCCCCTCTTTCGTTCCTCATTAGAAATAATACGAACAACTTAAAAAGAAGGTGACTGTATTCCTGATACTTTTATGGGTGGACATTTAAAAGAAGGGATTTTACAAACGTATAGATATCGGTAAGTGCTGTTGCATAGGAAGTGAAGGAGAGGATCACTGTAGGAAACATATTAAGCACAGCACAGGATTTTATACAGAATATATATATATATATATATATATATATATACACACAAAAAGTAACCGTATCTAAGTATCACGTAACTAAGTGACGTGAATGAATGTGAAACTAAAAATAAACACATAAATTGTGAATATGATAATCTAATAGTTAATAAAAGTCAAAAAATGCAATAAACATAACAATATAAATTCCAAAAGAAAGTATAAAGTTCAAATGTCTCCACTTAGTGATGGTTCAGAGGAGGGAAAGATCCCAACACAATGATCCCAGGAGCGCCTCCTTGCTGCTTCAGAGAACGTGGTGTAGATGACGTCCCTTACAGATTCTCTCCAATGTTTGTAATATTTTTGCATCCTGTAAGTGTATTTCCTAGGGACACTTTCCTTTAATAAATTCACCCATTTTGTACACAGTTACGCGCTGTGGAGCTTGCGCTTTTTTGTGTTTTGTGTGTGTGTGTGTGTATATGTATGTATGTATGTATGTATGTATATACTATACAGGCTAGGCTAATTAGCTCATTAACTCACAGCTGAACAGACCTGTCCAGAACAATTAACTCTATGAGAGCTGTAAAGTCCCACAACTGCCCCATTTTAGCACCTAGAGGGCAGCGATGGCACCACAATATATTTAGATACAGAGATCCTTCCCCCCAAGCTGCCAGAGACACACTGTTGAGAGTTATACAGAGAGGGTGAGAGATGCTGCTGCCAGACTATCTGAAGGCACACACAGACAGCCCAGTGAGAGACTAAAAAGGGACCTGCTGCAGGTACACTGGGTAAAGAGTTTAGTTCTCCCACGACTAGTTGGGGACTAAGCAGTATTAGTCAGTACTCCTGGAAGGAGTTATGTCTTTTGTTTCTGTTTTGGTGTTATGAGTTAACCCTGTACCTGCTTTATACCCTGTAAATAAACCCCTGCTTAAAGAAATAGTGTTTCCGGCCTTTGATCTGGACAAAAAATCCGACGCTGGGACTGAGACGTCGCAATTGGTGGAGTTTAACGCGGCCAGTCCACAAGGCAGTGAAAGGGGAAAATGGAGGAATTTCTGACCTCGCTTCAGCACAAGCAAACAGAAAATTCTGCAATTTTAATGCGGGGTTTGCAGCAACTGGCAAAGACCCAAGAGGAGATGTCAAAATTCTATAATGAGAGTTTACTACAGATGACAAAGTCACAAACTGAAAGTATGGCGGCGTTAGTACAGCAGATGGCGCTGTCCCTGCATCAGACGCTAAAAGAAGAGCAAATCCAGGCGCAACTTTGCCTACACCAGGAGCTCTGAGTGTTGGGAGAGAAAATTACCGCCCAGCCTAGAGTGGCCCCACACGTCGCTCACCAGGTAAACACGCACCTCATTCAGAAAATGACGATGGACGATGATGTTGAGGCGTACCTGTCAATCTTCGAGCGCACCGCAGTACGCGAAGGGTGGCCAGCTGAGGAGTGGGCGGAAATAATTGCTCCCTTCCTGGTGGGTGACTCACAACAAGCCTATTATGACTTAGAGCCCGAGCAAGCTAAAGACTATGACACCCTGAAGGCGGAGATTATGGCACGGCTAGGGGTCACCCTCGCGGTTCGGGCCCAACGGTTCCATTCCTGGCGTTATGATTTAGAGAAAACACCCCGCTCTCAACTCTATAACTGTCACGGTAGCTTGTGACAAGTTGTAATTTACACCAAAACTATATATAAATATATATACCTGGGTTTGAACTGGGACGAGACATAGATATAACAAATATAATTTATTCCTTGATAAAGGTGAACACACAATAATGTACAAATAACAGGCAAAATATAGACACTTACTTAAAGATTATGGCAAGAAAGCCAGCAGGATTAGAGACTGGCCACTTCTCCCATATTTCAGCAGACATCACAGCAAAACAGGCAGGACACATGCATGCATGAAGATCATTTGCATGAAGAACAATGAACAACTTTACATGAACAACATGGATAGAGGGTGGACAGCTAGTTTATATACCGTTTGTCCCTTTATCTGTAACCTTAGGTGCCGCGACGGCTAGCAAAAAGTCTTTGAAGCTCTTTTGGCTTCCATTGAAGTGTGAATTACCACATTTACAAAAACATCCACTTCCCTTGGTCCCTAGGCCACGCATAACAATTAGCAATTAGCCTTTGATGACCAGGTATGTAAATTCTAGCCTTTCTGCTCATTATGTATGTATGTATGTCTTTATTTGTATAGCGCCATAAAATGTACATAGCGCTTCACAGTAGTAATACATGTCATATAAATAACAAATATAACTAACAGATCATGGGAATAAGTGCTTCAGAAATACTGTAAAAGTAACATTAAGGAAGGAGTCCCTGCTCCGAGGAGCTTACAATCTAATTGCTATCATAGCAGGGGGGCTGCAGTTTCTCAGGACAGTATAAAAGGAGAACAAAAATTACAGGGGAACAGGGGAAAATACATTTACAGGTTATAACAAGGATAAAATCACATTTCTGGGCCTCAGCCCAGTTAACCCCTTGTCTCCCTGGCGAGGTTAGAGGGGGGCCCTTGGGGTGTAACCCCGTTAACCCCGGGCCAAACCCTCACTATCGTCACACCTCCCCGGCTCAATGGGGCCCTGGTGCCCCAGTCGCCTCCCCCAGGCACTGGGGTACCACGGGCGCCCTTGCCGCCCTCATTACGTCCTGAGGGATTGGCCTGGCAAAATTGTCCTCCGGCATTGACCTTGTTGTCCTGGCCGCAGTGGAGAGTAAAGTCCAGTTCCTGCAAAGCCGGGCATTCTCCTTTGCCTCCCTCTGCCCCCCACCCAGTGCCTTGTGAACCAAGTCCATGGTGAAAGGGGCTCCTGTGCAGACTGCTGCACATTGCCCAGAAACTGGCATATCTCTGCACCAACAGGAGACCAGCTATATAGCACAGACCGTCGCTTTCCTGTCAACCAAGTCTGGGACAGGGCTATGTCACCATTCTGTAGGGACCCTACCTGCCCTGGCTCTGTGCCCACCCATAGCTGCTCCGCTATACTCCTGACTCTCCTCCCTGGCTGCCTATCTACCCACAGCCCTTCCTTTGGGGACCCGGGGGAATCTGTCAGGGGGGTCACTCCTGGCCCGTCAGAGGGTTATAAACTAGGAACTGTGTATGTGGGGTTAACTGTGTAAGCCCAGTGGGCTAATTAATGCGTTATCTGTGTATTCCCTTTGCCTCCTGGGCCTGCAACTGCCTGTGCCAGCGTGTAAGTGGATTTCCTTGTATGGGTGGCCTCTTATGAGAAATAGCTGCAGGGCAGGGATGTCTGGAGCATGAGGGGGGAGGGGGGTATATTTTAACCTGTTTTGCCTGCCAGCAAGGTATTCTGAGCTGGTGTCTTAGAGAAGAGGAGGTTTTAGAACCCCACATGATAGATGCAGATGGGGGAATGCAAGCTTGTGCCTAAATATTGCTTCTCTGTGTTTTAAAACTACATAACCCACACCCTGGATCATAAGGGGTTAATAAGCTACAGTTTAAGGAAATCCCAGTGTATTGTGTCTGTTCAGGAAACTTGGGACTTCAAAGGGCTTAGGTGTGAATTGGCCAGTTGGATGCTAAATAGGATATCCTGCTAGATTTGCGCCTGGCTTCCCAGGGGAATTGTTTATGCGGGAAGCAGGCAAAAGGGAGGGAAGTGTTTGTTATTCACACCTTCCAGCAAAAGGTATCCCCCAGCAGACAATCTAAGTGAGTAACTTTATTAAATATAAGAATATTATGAGATGTCCTTGGCTGAACCAGCTAAGAATTACATAAGTGTATTGGCGGGAGTCAGCCGATCTTTTGAGTCTAAACATTGTATATGTAACTGCGGCTAAATGCCAGATATTAATATCTCGATTAATTTTCATATTGCACTGTAATTTGTGGTCTCTCTGCGAACGTCAGGTGTCACAGACTGTATTAATATATCTCACCTGACTGTGTGTATTACGGAATGGAAGTTATGCAATGATTTGCAGTAAATATGAAATTTTGGTTGAGTTCTGAGAAACTGCAGCCCCCCTGCTATGATAATGAGCAGGAAGGCTAGAATTTACATACCTGGTCATCAAAGGCTAATTGCTAATTGTTATGCGTGGCCTAGGGACCAAGGGAAGTGGATGTTTTTGTAAATGTGGTAATTCACACTTCAATGGAAGCCAAAAGAGCTTCAAAGACTTTTTGCTAGCCGTCGCGGCACCTAAGGTTACAGATAAAGGGACAAACGGTATATAAACTAGCTGTCCACCCTCTATCCATGTTGTTCATGCAAAGTTGTTCATTGTTCTTCATGCAAATGATCTTCATGCATGCATGTGTCCTGCCTGTTTTGCTGTGATGTCTGCTGAAATATGGGAGAAGTGGCCAGTCTCTAATCCTGCTGGCTGTCTTGCCATAATCTTTAAGTAAGTGTCTATATTTTGCCTGTTATTTGTACATTATTGTGTGTTCACCTTTATCAAGGAATAAATTATATTTGTTATATCTAAGTCTCGTCCCAGTTCAAACCCAGGTATATATATATTTATATATAGTTTTGGTGTAAATTACAACTTGTCACAAGCTACCGTGACAAGCTTGTAATTAACTAGCAAGGGACTCTCTGCCTACCTAGCCCACCCCTAGCTTTTGCCAGCTGCCTGACACCCCACTGACTTCCTATCTTCCCCTGCTTCCCAGGGTCTCCCTGCCTAGCCTCCCCTAGGCCCAGCACCTCAGCCCCTGCTGATGTCTCCTGCTGCTTACCTCCCTGCAGCCCACCTGAACTCCTCTCCTCCTTGGGCAATCCTAACCCAGACCCTGGAACTACCTGAGTGCACCTACCTCCCTGACCTTGTCTCCCCCTTACCAGGGATGAGCTCAGGGGCACCTCTCCAGATGCAACCGCCTTAGCGCTTGGCTGGCAGTTATCCCTGGGGTGGCAAAAACTGGCCACTGCCCATGATACCCCCAGCCTATAGCCAGGCTGCAACAGGGGGTTTCTTATCTGAGAAACCCCCTGGGGCTCTGCCAGGGTAATGGGAAACTCTAGCATCACTACCTGATGCTTTCCCTCCCTGGCTACCACTAGCCCTCCTTCTCTCACTGAGATCTGCTGCTGGCTACCTATCTGCAGCCTCCCCTCACTCCGCTTCTCCCTAGCTAATCCTAGCCTGCACCCTAGGGACACCTGAGTGAGGCCCTCTCCCTGACACTGTCTCCCCATTACCGGGGATGAGCCCAGGGGCATCTCTCCAGATGCAACCGCCTCAGCTCTTGGCTGGCAGGTATCTCTGGGGTGGCGCAAACTGGCCCCTGCCCATGATACCCCCAGCCCATAGCTAGGCTGCAACAGGGGGTTGCTGATCTGAGACACCCCCTGAGGCTTTGCCAGGGTAACGGGGACAACTGGCTGGCTCACTTGCTGCCTTCCCTCCCCGGTTCCCACTGGCCCACCCAACCCTCTCCCAGGCGATCCTACCCTAGAGCTGGGTGCTAACGGGGCTAGCCCCTCTCCCCGAAGCTGTGCCCCCATTACCGGAGGTGAGCTCAGGGTTGCTGGTGCAGATGCACCCACCTTAGCTCCTGGCTGGCAGGTAGTCTGGGGGTGGTCTAACTGTGCCACAACCCCTGGTACCTCCAGCCCATAGCAAGGCTGCAACAGTGGGGCTCTTAACTGAGAGTCCCCTTGCTGCTCCGCCCAGGTAATGGGGAAGCCTGGTGGCCCTACAAGCTGCCCTTCCTTCCCCTCCTCTGAGATCTGATGCTGGCTACCTACCTGCAGCCTCCCCTCACTCCACTTCTCCCTAGCTAATCCTAACCTGGATCCTAAGGACACCTGAGTGAGGCCATCTCCCTGACACTGTCTCCCCATTACCAGGGATGAGCTCAGGGTTGCTGGTGCAGATGCACCCACCTTAGCTCTTGGCTGGCAGGTAATCCGGGGGTGGTCTAACTTTGCCACAACCCCGGACACCTCCAGCCCATAGCAAGGCTGCAACAGTGGGGCCCTTAACTGAGAGTCCCCTTGCTGCTCCACCAGGGTAATGGGGACGTCTAGCTGCCCTACAAGCTGCCCGTCCTTCCCCTCCCCTGGTACCTCTATCTCCTGCCACCCCCCAGTCACCCCTATAAGGGAAACAACAGGGCACAGTCATAGGGAAACATAAGTCAGAGTCAGTCTGCGACTTGGTCTGGCTTACCTTGCTGGTCCCCGCAGAGACCACCGCCTTCGTTGGTCCCAATTGCAGGGGGACTGGAGCGGCCGCCGCCGGCCCCATCTGGGCTGGGCAGCACCAGGCCGCTGCCGCAACAGCGCCCGGGTTGGGGTCAGGTAAAACGGTGCAGGACAAGGGTCCCAGGTCTTTGTGGAGGAACACAGCTCCATGCAAACTTTGTAAAATAACCCCCTCCCGCAAACCCTGTCCCTCCCCCTAAATAAAACTGCCCCCGGCAGGACACCGGAGTGGCGGCGTCTTCTCTGCCGCCGCCGCTGGTTCTCCGCCGGGATCAGGTGGATGGCCGCTGCTCTCCGCCGCTGTTGCTGATGCAGCCCGTCCAGATTCTCCAGGAGACGTCCCGAGGAGGGTTGTCGCCCCGGCTGGGCGGGAGCCATCAGAGGATGCCGCTAACTGGGTCATCTTTTCCGCAGCTCGTGAGCGTTGGCCCTGAGGGGCTTCTTCGCCTGACCACGCACGGTCAGGGTACTGGGCATTATTGTGTCCCATTTGTTGGCAGTACCGCAGCAACTGCCGGTACTTCTCCGCCACCGGTGGACTAACCCCAGCAAGGGGCAACGGAGTCCAGAGCGGAGTTGCCTGAGTGCCGTGCTCTGGGAGGGGATAAGCGGGTCGGACCATTGCCAGCTTCAGCTGCTCGAGCCGCTCAGCCGGGGACATCTCTCCCTGCGCCAACAGCAGGGCCAGCAATTCTGGGAAAAATGGACTGGCCGCCGCAACGGCCAATACCTCTCCTGGTGCAAGACCACCCGCTCCCTCCACATGTCTGATGGTTGCTGCAGCTGTGGATCTTTGCTCAGCCTGCCGGGTTTCATGCTCACCGATTGCTGTCTCTCTCTCAGCCTTGCTGGCTGCTGGTCCCCGCGCCGACTTGATGCACTCCTCCGGTCTCAGTGCCCGGCTCCAGTCAGACGGATGGCCGGCACTTTGGTTCTGGAGGAAATGCTTCTCACAAGTAGGGGAACAGTGAGGAGGTGCCATATCTTGTGTTATATGTTGTACACTGTGTGTTCAATATCTTTAGTCCCAGGAACTTGCAATTACCATCAAGTTCCCACTGGATCACAGTACCCCGCAGAATACTGTAATCCAGGTCCAGTTCAGTCCCGCCAGCTGCCACCAGTTAATTACAAGCTTGTCACGGTAGCTTGTGACAAGTTGTAATTTACACCAAAACTATATATAAATATATATATATACCTGGGTTTGAACTGGGACGAGACTTAGATATAACAAATTTAATTTATTCCTTGATAAAGGTGTACACACAATAATGTACAAATAACAGGCAAAATATAGACACTTACTTAAAGATTATGGCAAGAAAGCCAGCAGGATTAGAGACTGGCCACTTCTCCCATATTTCAGCAGACATCACAGCAAAACAGGCAGGACACATGCATGCATGAAGATCATTTGCATGAAGAACAATGAACAACTTTGCATGAACAACATTGATAGAGGGTGGACAGCTAGTTTATATACCGTTTGTCCCTTTATCTGTAACCTTAGGTGCCGCGACGGCTAGCAAAAAGTCTTTGAAGCTCTTTTGGCTTCCATTGAAGTGTGAATTACCACATTTACAAAAACATCCACTTCCCTTGGTCCCTAGGCCACGCATAACAATTAGCAATTAGCCTTTGATGACCAGGTATGTAAATTCTAGCCTTCCTGCTCATTATCATAGCAGGGGGGCTGCAGTTTCTCAGAACTCAACCAAAATTTCATATTTACTGCAAATCATTGCATAACTTCCATTCCGTAATACACACAGTCAGGTGAGATATATTAATACAGTCTGTGACACCTGACGTTCGCAGAGAGACCACAAATTACAGTGCAATATGAAAATTAATCGAGATATTAATATCTGGCATTTAGCCGCAGTTACATATACAATGTTTAGACTCAAAAGATCGGCTGACTCCCGCCAATACACTTATGTAATTCTTAGCTGGTTCAGCCAAGGACATCTCATAATATTCTTATATTTAATAAAGTTACTCACTTAGATTGTCTGCTGGGGGATACCTTTTGCTGGAAGGTGTGAATAACAAACACTTCCCTCCCTTTTGCCTGCTTCCCGCATAAACAATTCCCCTGGGAAGCCAGGCGCAAATCTAGCAGGATATCCTATTTAGCATCCAACTGGCCAATTCACACCTAAGCCCTTTGAAGTCCCAAGTTTCCTGAACAGACACAATACACTGGGATTTCCTTAAACTGTAGCTTATTAACCCCTTATGATCCAGGGTGTGGGTTATGTAGTTTTAAAACACAGAGAAGCAATATTTAGACACAAGCTTGCATTCCCCCATCTGCATCTATCGTGTGGGGTTCTAAAACCTCCTCTTCTCTAAGACACCAGCTCAGAATACCTTGCTGGCAGGCAAAACAGGTTAAAATATACCCCCCTCCCCCCTCATGCTCCAGACATCCCTGCCCTGCAGCTATTTCTCATAAGAGGCCACCCATACAAGGCAATCCACTTACACGCTGGCACAGGCAGTTGCAGGCCCAGGAGGCAAAGGGAATACACAGATAACGCATTAATTAGCCCACTGGGCTTACACAGTTAACCCCACATACACAGTAACTAGTTTATAACCCTCTGGGGGGACAGTATAAAAGAACAAAAATTACAGGGGAACAGGGGAAAATACATTTACAGGTTATAACAAGGGTAAAATCACATTTCTGGGCCTCAGCCCAGTTAACTCCTTGTCTCCCTGGCGAGGTTAGAGGGGGGCCCTTGGGATGTAACCCCGTTAACCCCGAGCCAAACCCTCACTATTGTCACAATAACCTTATACACTCAGCAAGGAAGTGGCTCCAGCCTGAGGTATGTTCCATCGCTGCAGTTGTCGAAAGAGTCATTATAGACCGGTTCCTGAGGGGTCTCCCCCACACCATCCAGAAGTGGGTGAGCCAGAGTGACCCCAAAGACGCCGAACAATTGGTCGCTTTAGTCGAATGTTACTTGACTGCCGAAGAGATGTCCAAGAGTTCAAGTCCAGATGAGTGCTCCGGTTCTCGCTTCCTACGCTTCAGGAGGTCCGATAAGACTGTTCAACCGAATAGGAATTCCCAAGGACTCACTGACTTGCGTAAAAGAGTAGGAAGTCCCACAGCACCAAGGAGGGACTCTGGTCTCGTTGTTCCTAGTAGACTGGAGACAAAACGCCGACCCAGTTTTGGAAGGTATATAGAGTGCTACAGATGCCATGAACTTGGACATGTGGCCGCAATTTGCCCTCGGAACGCAGAACCAATGGAATGTAACTTTTCTGTGGGGCATTGTTCACGCTGAGTTTCTACGGTTCACCACAGTTCTTGCAGTTCAGAAGAGGACGATGAGGACTTGTATGTGGCCCCGCAGAATGGACAAACTCCGTGTGCAACAGAAGCTGCAGGGAAAGTTTACCCCGTGGCATCAGAAAAGACCAGAGGTGGACTACAACACAGAGCGCTTGGCGCAATCATCACAGGAGTGACTACTAGCCTTGGTATGACAAAGGCTACCGATACCGCCATAAGCGGAAATCCAAGTGAGTCAGAACAAAAGAGTGTTGACAGGAAACGGTTCTATGAGGCATCCCAACAAGATGTTCAACACCTCATCGGCAAGCAAGAAGCTTCTCAGCGAGAGGTCTGCACATTAAAAACAGAGCTGGGTAAAGTAAAGCAGCAAGTGCTACAGGAGCGACTGAGTACCCAGTGGGTCCCTGCCGAGCAGCATGATGAGCTGAAGGACACCCTGAGCCTTACCAGAGCATCACTGGAAGCGGAATACAAAGAAACAAAAAATGTCCAAACCTTGGAATCTGAAAAACTGAAGTTGGATAAAAGGCTTCTAGAGCTAAAGCAGATAACTGAACACACACGTCCCAGCAACTCACAGCTATAAAGGAGGACAACCTCAAGCTGCAGAAAGTGCTGGAGAAGCAGAGAGCCTGCTCCATCACCAAAAATCAGTACTCCCAGGAGACAGCGGCATGGGAAACAGAAGCAGCAGCAATCCTAGTGACAAAAACTACAGAGATCCAAAATCTGAAGGATGCGCTGACCCAGAGCAAGCACCGGGAAGAGATGAAGGCCCTGAGAGGAATTGAATTGGCAGCTGCCTTGAGCCAGAAAAGAAGCATAGAAGGACAGCTTCAAGACCTGAGGAAGGACCTGGAGTTTGATCGTGCTGGCCGCAAGAAGGCAGAGAAACAGCAGCGTGACCTAGGCGAAGAGCTTGAAGCTCTGAAGACTGAGTGGGACACTACGCTGGACTCTATTACTGCTCAGCAGGAGGTCTAATATAAAGAAAACCTTTGAGAAGAGGTGGATGTCAGACATGTCTGACAAAGATGTTGGTGCACGGGATAGTGCACGGGCCGCTCACAGGACAGTGTTTCACTGGGGGGAGGGATATGTGGTGCCGTCGCTGCCCTCTAGGGGCTATAATGGGGCAGTTGTGGGACTTTACAGCTCTCATAGAGTTAATTGTTCTGGATAGGTCTGTTCAGCTGTGAGTTAAAGAGCTAATTAGCCTAGCCTGTATAGTCAGGAAGTGATACAGAGATTCCCCCTCCCCCCATGTTGCCAGAGACACACTGTTGAGAGTAAGGCCGAGTCTACGGTCCCTGCTGGCGTGCTGAGGCGCGCTGAGGCGCAGGGAAAACGGGTGCTTTCCCTGGCCTTGCGGTTGCTTACCGCAAGCGCTCTCAGCAGCCGTCAGGGGGCGGTCCGGGGGCGGTCCGGGGGCGGGCGCGTCACTGGCCGGGGGCGGGCCAGTGACGTCACGGAGCTGGTTCGCCCTCATTGGGCGAACCGCTCACGTGACCGGCCTGTCTCGCCGGCAAGCGGGGGAATTTTAAATTCCCCCAAGACCTGCGCTTCCGCAAGCGCGCGGAAGCGCAGGTGAGCCCCTACTAAAGCCGCTCTAATTGCGGCTGTAGGGGCTCAGTGCTGAGCGGGAGCGCGCCTCAGCGCGCTTCCGCCAGCAAGCACGTAACATGGCCGAGGCCTTATACAGAGAGGGTGAGAGACGCTGCTGCCAGACTGATCTGAAGCCACACACAGACAGCCATGTGAGAGACTAAAAAGGGACCTGCTGCAGTTACACTGGGTAAAGAGTTTATTTATCCCATGACTAGTTGGGGACTAAGCAGTATTAGTCAGTACTCCTGGAAGGAATTAGGTCTTTTGTTTCTGTTTTGGTGTTATGAGTTAACCCTGTACCTGCTTTATACCCTGTAAATAAACCCCTGCTTAGAGAAATACAGTGTTTCCGGCCTTTGATCTGGACAAAAGATCCGCGCTGGGACTGAGACATGACTATATATATATATATATATATATATATATATATATATATATATATATATATATATATTCACTGATTTTAGCTTGATTGATGTGTGTATATATCAAAATTCAAGGCAGCCCCTTCATTCCATTCATGTGATCCTATTCCCTGCCACGCACCATAAGACTCTCTCCCCCAGGCTTCACTGCACCATCAGACGTTCTCTCCCAGGCTTCACTGCACCATCAGACGTTCTCCCCCAGGCTTCACTGCACCATAAGACTCTCTCCCCCAGGCTTCACTGCACCATAAGACTCTCTCCCCCAGGCTTCACTGCACCATCAGACGTTCTCTCCCAAGCTTCACTGCACCATCAGACGTTCTCTCCCAGGCTTCACTGCCTCATCAGACTCTCCCCCAGGTTTCACGGCACCATCAGACTCTCCCCCAGGTTTCACGGCACCATCAGACAGGCTTCACTGCCCCATCAGACTCTCTCCCAGGCTTCACTGCCCCATCAGACTCTCCCCCAGGCTTCACTGCCCCATCAGACTCTCTCCCAGGCTTCACTGCCCCATCAGACTCTCTCCCAGGCTTCACTGCCCCATCAGACTCTCTCCCCCAGGTTTCACTGCACCATCAGACTCTCTCCCCCAGGTTTCACTGCACCATCAGACGTTCTCTCCCCCAGATCTCACTGCCCCATCAGACTCTCTCCCAGGCTTCACTGCCCCATCAGACTCTCTCCCAGGCTTCACTCCCCCATCAGACTCTCCCCCAGGTTTCACGGCCCCATCAGACTCTCTCCCCCAGGTTTCACTGCACCATCAGATGTTCTCTCCCAGGCTTCACTGCACCATCAGACGTTCTCTCACAGGCTTCACTGCACCATCAGACTCTCTCCCCCAGGTTTCACTGCACCATCAGACTCTCTCCCCCAGGTTTCACTGCCCCATCAGACTCTCTCCCAGGTTTCACGGCACCATCAGACTCTCTCCCCCAGGTTTCACGGCACCATCAGACTCTCTCCCCCAGGTTTCACGGCACCATCAGACTCTCTCCCCCAGGTTTCACTGCCCCATCAGACTCTCTCCCCCAGGTTTCACTGCCCCATCAGACTCTCTCCCCCAGGTTTCACTGCCCCATCAGACTCTCCCCCAGGTTTCACTGCACCATCAGACTCTCCCCCAGGTTTCACTGCACTATCAGACTCTCCCCCAGGTTTCACTGCACCATCAGACTCTCCCCCAGGTTTCACTGCACCATCAGACTCTCCCCCAGGTTTCACTGCCCCATCAGACTCTCTCCCCCAGGTTTCACTGCACCATCAGACTCTCTCCCCCAGGTTTCACTGCCCCATCAGACTCTCTCCCCCAGGTTTCACTGCACCATCAGACTCTCTCCCCCAGGTTTCACTGCACCATCAGACTCTCTCCCCCAGGTTTCACTGCCCCATCAGACTCTCTCCCCCAGGTTTCACTGCCCCATCAGACTCTCTCCCCCAGGTTTCACTGCCCCATCAGACTCTCCCCCCCAGGTTTCACTGCCCCATCAGACTCTCTCCCCCAGGTTTCACTGCCCCATCAGACTCTCCCCCCCAGGTTTCACGGCCCCATCAGACTCTCTCCCCCAGGTTTCACTGCCCCATCAGACTCTCCCCCCCAGGTTTCACTGCCCCATCAGACTCTCCCCCCCAGGTTTCACTGCCCCATCAGACTCTCTCCCCCAGGTTTCACTGCCCCATCAGACTCTCCCCCCCAGGTTTCACGGCACCATCAGACTCTCCCCCCCAGGTTTCACTGCACCATCAGACTCTCTCCCCCAGGTTTCACTGCCCCATCAGACTCTCTCCCCCAGGTTTCACTGCCCCATCAGACTCCCTCCCCCAGGTTTCACTGCACCATCAGACTCTCCCCCAGGTTTCAGATGTTTTAAAAACTCCTTGAAAACTCACCTTTCTGAGGAAGCCTACTCACCCTACCTCTAACATCCAACTCCCCTCCCTCTCCAACCCCATTAAGACCAGTTGTGTGACTAGACCAATCTCCCCCCTATGTAACATCCCCTGCCCCCCCAAAACCTTAATGGCTTCAGCTGTCAGACTGGGCCATACTCTAACCTGAGCCGCACCTTATCCTACAATAAGCAGCCATCTTGTTTCAAGTTTGTCCCTCATGCCCTCTAGAGTGTAAGCTCTCAGGACCAGGACCTTGTGACCTCTTTGTTTCTATTTGTGCACATGTGTCCTCGCCAGTATGTAGCTGGTTATGTAATATACATAACTCTGTCCCCCATTGTACCGCACTGTGGAATATGTTGGCGTTATTGAGGTTGGCTACCTCAGGAATAGAAAACAGAGTCCAAAAAACTTGGAAGAGCCATTTCAAATACCTCCAGAAACACGTTTGTGTGAGCCGGGCGATGGGGGGTGCTGCTTCCCAAGGCCGCGTCTCACGGAAATGTGGACATTGTTTGCAGTATGTTGCAGACACCTGTAGCATGAACGGCTTCACTTTGACCAGTAGGAGGCGCCCAGAGGGCAGAACTTCTGAGTCCCGTTTATTTGCAGCGGTTCCACTGCGGAGCCATCGCGCTAATAAAGGAGATTAGCCAAGTTTATCTTCTTCGTGGAAACTGAAACTCACCTTTTTTTTTGAGACATTTCAGTTTATTTATCAAAGTCTCCAGGAAACTCGCCACCAAAACGGCACTTAATTTATCCCGAAAATATTTCCCATGGGAACCAAGGGGTTTGTTTTCTCTAATACATCTTGTGCAGTATTTTTGCCCCCGTTTTGCAGCTGGAAGACATTAATAAATGACCCCCTTAATGGTGTATGAGGGTTATGTACGTTTCATGGCAAGTGCAAAGGGAAAAATAAATTGCATAAGGTTTTCACTTCCGTTTTGCAGCCACATTTAGTAGATAAGCGCCTATGTGTGACGGAGCTCTGCTATTACATTGATGCTAAGGGGCAATTGATCAAATTCTGCCAGGGGCAGAAATGGTTGGAAAAGTGACAAAAAGCCTCCACCGTACAGAGTGCAGCAAAGAAAAGTCCCCCGTGTGAGCACGTCTCCGATGGGTCTGCAACCCTGCCCTTCCCCATTATCTTCTAACACAGGGGTGCTCAACTCCCGTCTGCAAGCCTCCCCAACAGGTCAGGTTTTCAGAATGTCCCTGCTGCAGCACAAGTGGCTCAATCAGCCCATGCGTCATCACTGGTGGCTCAATCAGTCCCTGCTTCAGCACAGGTAGCTCAATAAGAGCCACCCGTGCTGAAGTTGGGATAGCCTGAAAACCTGACCTGTTGGGAGGAGTGGAGTTGAGCCCCACTGTCCTCGCATACATGGCTTCCTCTGCAGTCAGGGAAATGAGATGACCTGCATATGAGCACGCAGTGTCACGTGTACTTCTTGTTCAGGTTAACATGGGCCCCTATAAGCGGATGCCTGCTGCATGTACATATACATATACATGTCATTACTCGGAATCCCTGGCTGGAAACACTGTACTCTAAGAGATAATGGGGAAGGGCAGGGCTGCAGACCCGGCTGAGACGCGTCCTCACAACGTGGGATCTGTATAGGCTGTAACGTGTTGGCGACAAAATTGTGATTGGACGTTTGGAGCCCAAAGTTTTACTAAAATGCCCCAAAATAATTAAAAAAAAAAAAATTGACATTTTTACCTTTTTAAAGTTGAAAAATAGATGCCTCGCAGTTTAATTTGTTTTTTTACAAGTTAGGTCAAATTTGATCAAATTGCAAAATAAAAAAGTCACGGAGAATGCCACGCCCGGTTACTGAGAATGCCACACCTGGTTACTGAGAATGCCACGCCCGGTTACTGAGAATGCCACGCCCGGCTACTTTTCAGCGTTTGTTGACTGTTGAGGCAAACTTCTTCACCGAAGTGAAATAGGTGATGTTTGCCAAGTGTGACTAAGATCGCGAAACGTTTGCACGTTTCTACTCAATATGCTACGAGGCTACATCCCTGCGCCGGAGAATATTGCAGCACTATTCATCTGAATGAAGCTGAAGTCTTCTTCAGCCCTGGGAAGTGACTTCTTAGCATATTAATTACGGGTCAGAGTATTTTACAGCGCAGACCGGAAGGTATTCATTAGACTCTTTCTCTTCAAACGGCTCGCATTGGTTATCACAAATAGATTTATAAATGTAAATTCTTAAAATTCAACTGCTTTGCGCTGTGTGCAGGAATTAGCAATGAACCAGATGACCAATGAATGAGCTAGCGGTGAATGAATATCTGTAGCTGTGTCTCTGCACTAGACATATACATTAAGGACAGAAAGTAGAGAGAGCCAAAGAAGAACCAGACCAAAACCCAGATGGGTAATTTCATGAAATGCTTCCCGCTAATAAGAACAGCTATTAATTTGCAACCTTTTTGGGCATCCATACGTGCTCGGGGACCGCTGGCGCGCTTCTCAGTAAAAAAGACTTTAACGGGGGAAAAAAGTTCTCCCTTTTTCTCCTCCGCAGGCCAAGTGCCTGACTTTTATCAGCTGTTTATTTACGAGTGTTTCAATTACTCTGGGCACAACCTTGGAATACATCACAAATCAGCGCGCAGGAGATGTATCCACGATGGCAGACACTCAGGCCGCAGTGAATTTACAGCGTACAAATAAAGC
This sequence comes from Ascaphus truei, assembly GCF_040206685.1. Taxonomy (NCBI): domain Eukaryota; kingdom Metazoa; phylum Chordata; class Amphibia; order Anura; family Ascaphidae; genus Ascaphus; species Ascaphus truei. Next base: position 8,446,215 of record NC_134487.1, read on the forward strand.
CTTCACATAGGAAGGAGGAAGCCAGGATTACACCCTTTATGGAGTAACAGGACGATAAGTCAGTAGGACACAAATACTGGGAAATCAGGTCAACTTTGTCATTTATTCACCTCTGGACTTTTGTTCCCTTCATCGCTGCTGTATTTCATTTTGTCAGTACAATGCTTAAGACGAGGTGACGGGGCTCTCCGATATTCATAAAGCATAACGGTTAGTACGGGGAGAAAGGGGATTTGAATGGCACGCTGGCAAACTCTTTGAACAAACGCAAAGCTCTATGAAACGTGTGGTATGAAGGTTGGTGGAATATTTATGCTCTAAACAGCGGCTGAGATGTCACAAAATGATTATAACACTAAGGGCCCTGACCCAATCACCATTTTTAGTCCAACCATAATATATTATGTTTGGTGCATGAGCGGATGAACTTGGGGGGAGTCACGAAACTTACGACCGAGAGAGAGAGAGAGAACGTCGTTCTCACCATCGTCCATTATAGATAAGAATATGCTTTGAGGATACAGCTTAACTATTGATGTTAATAACTTAGGTTAACATCACCAGAAGTGGCTTAGCTGAGCTCTGAGGGGTCCTCTGTGTATAAGGAGGAGTTATCTGAAGAATATATTACGGTGGTGTGTGTCCCCGCCCCAGTGTTACCCGTTCTTTAGGTGTGAGATGGTGTGAGTCTCTCTGGCAGGCAGTTTCTTACTTTTGAATTGACTATGAGCAAAACATGGTGCAGTGAGTCAAGAGCAAGTGTTTCTTTTTTGGTTGTGCTGCACCTGGTTACAATTCTGAAAATCCCGAGGACAGTAACAAGTCCTAGCACTGAAGAGACCCCAAAACTGTGCTGAATAAGCTGAGTAATACGGCATGCGTATGCTTATAGGGGTCCATGTTAAAATGGATAAGAAGCAAAAAGAGACACACTGAGTGCTCATTTGCATGTTATTACCCAGAATCCAAGTGGAAGCATTGTATTCTGAGAGATAATGGGGAAGGGCAGGGTTGTGGACCTGTCTGAGATGTGAATGTGTTTATAATTGGTCATTTTAATTGCTAACAATCTTCTACATGGACATCAGTCTCCATAGACCATGCAGCATTGTATTAACGTGAAGAGGCATAAGAAGAAAACGCTTCTTTTGGGATCTATTCACTAAATTCCTGGCTGTAACATTGTCTCCATTTTGCTGCTGGGAGACATTGATAAATAACTCCGCCAATGCTATCAATGGTACAATGTATCAAGAGAAACATGGTTCCATTCTGGTGCAAAATAACCATACCGTAACTGTTCAGGGTCACACGTTAAAGACCACAAAATGGCGTGAAAAAGATGGCGTGTGGATGGGGATGAAGGGGAAGGAGGGGTTACCGTGTGAACTCATACAGTACTTGTGGAGCCCGGACATAACTGGGAGGACGTGGACATCACCGTGGCAATACCCCAATTAGACTGTGTAGGTATGAACCAGAAAGGCTTTATTACGGGCAAAACAAAGAAATATTCACTTTTTTTTAAAAACAAATACAGCCGTTAATAACATTGTGAACTGAACTGCGCTCTCACTAGTCTTCGTGTGTCCACATGCCCTGTCCCTATATAAATCATGTTCCTATTTACGGCTTATATACTGTACTCGTCCGCCCCTAATCCTAAAGTGTGTTAGCAACATTCACTCTCTCCTTCACCCCTTTCCCCCTCCCCCCCACTCATTCCTTCACCGTCTTTTTCGTGCTCTGTTGTCGTATTTAATGCTTGGCGCTGGAGAAGGTATCAGATGGACTAATAGAAGATTTGGCTTTATACATTTTGTCCTGTGATGCTAACCGGGACTACCTTTGGCGATCATGTTTGACTGCTATATACAGTATACACTGTGTTCAGAAATAAAGGGACCCCTATTATTTTTCACCTAAATGTTGCAGAAAAAACACCTAATTTTCATGACAATTCGAGCAGTTTTAGGTCTGTCTTAGTATACTGTTACATTTTACAATGACGTGACAAGCTAATAAATATTCTTTGGAAGTGGTGATGGCGTGATGACCTTATCAAGCGCATAGTAACAAAATGGGGTTTAGCGAAGATGAGAAGCGCGTTATAAAGTGCTTGGGACAGAGCAAGAATTATCGTCCAAAACGCTGACACTAAATGTTTCTTGATAAAGGTCGCAAAGAGGACTGAAAAAAAACGAATTCATGTCGGTCAGGAGTGGGAGCAGCTGGATCAGTGCGTTATTGTTTATGCAATCAGACGGCGGCGTTCTCGTCTTGGGGCTCGCGTTTTACCTGGAGGACATTTTTAACACATACTTTGAGCTGACACTTTATAGTAATCTTAGTGGTTCAGGTGAAATTACAATTACAAAACAGTTTAACACATTTACGAGCTGAGAGAGAAAGAGATATTTAATATATCATCATTTAGTAAATGAATAATTTATATATAAATGTTCACGGACAGTTCATATAGTACAGAGAATGCTGATAATGTTATATTAAATCTAGCTAGAAGAAGGATAAATTGCTGCACACTACTATAATCAGAAAAAAGGGGATATAACTACCGGTGCTCCTGGTTCAGGATTCTCTGTATCAATCCAGGGTATAACGACGGGAAGGAAATCAGGGCTCCACGGATTTGCTCAATAAACTATTGCCAATAGACTTAACGTTTCGGCCACACAGGCCTGTCTCACAAGCAGACCTGGCATAATCATATTAAATCTAGCGCCATGACTTAGTATGATGTCAGGAAGCCCGTATGCCGCACTCATTGACATGAGCTCAGGGCTTTATCAGACCCAGCATCTTGGGTAGGCGTCTTAATCACCTACAACAGCTTATTGAGCAGCTTGTGGGAGGCCAGCCCCGCCTTTTTCAAGGTATATAATTATACAATTATAATCTCCCACAAAAAGAGAAACCGTGCAAAGCCTCATAGTGTAGTATAAAAATATATTGAGTTATGACAGCAGGTGAGTATCACACGTACATCAAAAGCGACGGTCGAGCCAATAGAGGAGGCAGAACTCTTTATCTCCCAGATGGCCGTCTCCAGCGCCTTCCAGCGCATACTGTAATTGTTTAGGTTATGTTTATGGACATATTCCTCCACCACGAGTGGCAACCTATGTGGACACTTTGAACCAGCTTTCCCTGCCAGAGACGCGACGGTACTACAGTGACGTCATCAGAGGTCTGCCGAGAGCTCGACACACAGACCCAGCGAGGAACCGGTGTCGCTACAGGTTGGAGTAACCATTGCCTCCCTGTTTGACGGCACATGCAATAGCTGAGGTTCTGGAGACGGCCATCTGGGAGATAAAGAGTTCTGCCTCCTCTATTGGCTCGACCGTCGCTACCAGGTGCAGTTCCTGATGTGGCAACATGTCCAAAACATGCCATGATATTAACATTGTAATTTGATGTACGTGTGATACTCACCTGCTGTCATAACTCAATATATTTTTTTGTACTAGATTTATGGTTTGTGGAGCTAATCCATGAAACCAGCAGCAGTAGCCTCACAGCCTAAACACTGGAAATCACAGGTTTTTGTCTGTATATTTATACACAGCACCAATTTGGTTTAAAGTTGAAATCATTTTTTTTTTATTTATGGTTGTACATTGGTACTCTATTTCCCAAATGTAAAGATCACATCACTATCTTGAGCGTGGTTTTATTCACTTTTTTTGTCATATAATCTCCCAGTATGGTTCCTGTATTTTCACTATTCACTTTACTTGCAGACATGCAAGTATCCTTACTGGTATTTACCAGTTTGTAACTGCACTAGGTTATATAAGCATATGCTTGGATATATTAACCCTTTCTGGGTTTATTTCACATAACATTTGTATGCATTTAGCATAGGGACCTGCTATTGAGACTTACCTTGACGTGGTTAGCAGGCTTGGCATTATTTGATCAAAGGATGTTACCAAAAGTCTCCTTTATCATATACAGGCAGTCCTCGTTTTACAACGCTTCGCTTTACAACTGTAACGGGTGTTCCCTATGACTACCGCCGCTACTACTTGCTGTGCAACCTGTGTGGCTCTCAGGAGCCTAAGCCTCCGCTTGGGGAACCTGGGGTACATCTTTATCATACATCTCTAGGTGCAACGCCTCCACCTGGGAGGGATCCCAACGGAGTGGGAGGAGGCCCTCACAGGAAACAACCACGCAACGCTACCGAATATAAAACAGGACGGGCTTTACTGCATGGAAACACACATATCACGTAACAGCATAACATCAAAACAGCATAACAGCATCATGCGCCACGGCGGACGCTAACCACACTAGGCGTCACGGCGGACGCTACCACCTTTAGGCGTCACGGCGGACACTATCACCTCTAGGCGTCACGGCGGACGCTATCACCTCTAGGCGTCACGGCGGACGCTAACCACCCACAATGTGACCCCACCCTGTGTCCAGTAACCCCCACCCAAATGTCTCGTGTTCTCGAAGTCAAATATCACTGTACATGTGTATGTGTGACTGCGCAGCCACTATGTTTGGTGATAGGCCTGGTTGGTGCACGTGAGTTGCAGGTTACCTGCCCGGGCTCCAGCCACGGGTACCGCGATATAAATCCACACGATCCGACGGGGTCCTCCACACCGCGTGGGTTGAAAGTCCAGCGCGACAATGTCACTCCTTGTCGCAGGGTCTTGGGTGGTGTTCTGAGCCCAGAACCCACCTCACAGGGCCGCACGGCTTCAACACTGTGTCCCTGTCTATTCAACCAATAAATGGGGCAGTGTCCCTATCTAGGGCCTGTCCCTAAGCTCCACAAGCTAATAGATGGCTCAGGACCTAACTGGGACCTTGGGGGCTGCTGGCCTAATGCAGAGGGTCACTCACCCCTGCATCCACCTCCTACCCCTAGCTGGTCCGGATCCTGAGTGAGTGCGTGGCTGCAAAACCCCGCGAAATGTATCTCCTTGCTAGCAGGGGAATCTGGCCTTCTGATTGGCTCCCTGGCATCAGGTGTCTCTGCCCCTTTGCACCCTGGGGGCTGGCCGTCTATTCTCGCGCATGCGCGAGCTATCTGGAGCCTCCTGCGCTAGCTGGCCTCCTGCGCATGCGCGAGCTAACTGTCATGGCGGCGCCCTGCTCCGCTAGCCGCCGGGCCGGTGGCAACGCGATCGCGGCCCTAGCGACGGCCCGATCGCGTCCCCGGCAACCGGCCTGCTCGCCGCTCGCGTCCCCGGCAACCGCCCGATCCGCTTCCCTAGCAACCGGCCGCAATACAACCACGCGCGCAACGGGAAAGGAGGGGGTGAGTGCGCGAGGGGGACAAAGGAGGGGGACCTGGCTACATCCTCCCCCTGGTGAAAACTCCAACATCCTCGCTTGAACCACATAACCTTCCAACAGTGTACAAAAATTATATAATAAAAATGCAGTGTTAAAGTACAACTTAACGATTACTCTAAACGAGATTGTACAGTTCAACAAACATATTGATAACTGAGGCTAGCTTGGCTTTAACTTGCTGCTGAGACTCATAGTGAGGTGCCCCTAATGAATCATAAGCCACTCTAGTGGGAGGGCGTCTCACTCTCTGACTCCTGCGAGTCTCGGTCTCCATTTCTTCCTCTTGAGACAGACCATCGTAGGCTTGAGGCCTAGACTCTCTGGCAGAGGGTGAACCAGTTTGGGGAAAGTCTCTTTGCAACTGAACATTGTCTCTTTGAGGCACAAAACTCGGAGTGGTAGGATCTAATGATTGATTACTTGGTGAAAATTCCAATGGAGGTACTTTGTCAGCCGGCCCCTTACTTGTTGCGCCTTCGGGAGGTGCCCACCAGTCTCTGTTGGATGTTCCCTCCAAAGGATCCTGAATGGTCTCATCTATGGGGCCGGGATTCGCAATAGCCTCTTCAGGCTCACTGTCGTTCATTACTGTTTCTGTTTCAGGTTCACTTTCTCCCAGTTGGGAGATAGGTAACAAGTGGTTTCGGTGCCAAACTTTTACTTTGCCATTCACATCACGTATGCGATAAACAGGGAGGCCCGGCATTTGGGACTCTACTTGAAAAGGCCCCTCCCTCCAGCGATCAGCTAACTTGTGCTTGCCTGGAATCCCTAAGTTGCGTAGGAGAACTGCGTCTCCTGGTTGGAGCGCTCTATAGCGTACTTTGTGGTCGTACCGTCTTTTATTATTGGCATTCAGTCGAGCGGTGGCTCTTTCAGCTAACTGATAGGCACGGTGCAGACTGTCCTGGAGTCTCTGCACATATCGATAATGAGCCATGTTGGGTATCCCGTCGGTAGATACCCGTAGGCGGATGTCGATTGGCAGTCTGGCTTCTCTCCCGAACATCATGAAGTATGGGGTGTATCCGGTGGACTCGTGCCTAGTGCAATTGTAGGCATGCACCAAGGCCTCAACATGTTTACTCCATTCTCCTTTTTGGGAATTTTTCAGAGTGCCTAGCATGTCCAGCAATGTCCGATTAAATCTTTCAGGGAGCGCATCTCCCTCTGGGTGGTAGGGAGTAGTCCTGGACTTTTGAATGTTCAACAGTGTTAGCAACTCTTTGATCAGCTTGCTCTCAAAATCCCGTCCCTGGTCAGAGTGCATCCTGCTGGGCAGACCATAATGCACAAAATACTTCTCCCACAGCACTTTAGCCACTGTGGTAGCCTTCTGGTCCTTCGTGGGGAAGGCTTGAGCGTATCGAGTGTAGTGATCTGTCACTACTAGCACATTTCCTATACCCTTTGAATCTGGCTCTATGCACAAAAAGTCCATACAAACTAAATCCATAGGCCCAGCACTTTTGAGATGGCCCATTGGAGCAGCACGGGTGGGAAGGGTCTTCCTATGAATGCACCGTAGACATTTTCTGCAGTGTTGTTCAATTGACTCCCGCATTCTAGGCCAGAAGAACCGGTCTCGCACTAAACCCAAGGTCTTATCCACCCCCAAATGTCCATGATCATCATGTAGTGATCTTAAAACGAGACCTTGCATACGCCGAGGTAGAAATAGTTGTCGACGGTCAGGATGATTGTGGAATTGAACAACCCTATAGAGTAGGCCGTTATCCATCTCAAACTTATCCCATTCTCTCATGAGAAGACCCACATCCTCGCGAGGAGCCCGTTTCACCAGTGCAGAGTCATTTTTGTGTAGGGCCTCTCGGACAGCCTTAGCCGCAGGATCATGTGTCTGTGCTAGTACCAGTTCCTTCACCGTGAAGATGACGTCTTGTGTTAGACCCATGCCATCAGGGTGGCAGTAAGCTTCTGGAAGGGCTTGAGGTCGACACCCTAAAGAATCCACTACTCGTAGCTCGGAGAATGCCACTCGGTCGTTTACAATAGCAGCAGTGGAACACATAGCTCTCATTCCTGGTCCTGGAATTTCTTCCCAAGGGCCATCGTCGGCGGTCTCGCCCAGTCCCGATCTCCTAGATAGAGCATCGGCTCCTATATTGAGAGGTCCAGGCTTATATTTCATAGAAAACTGGTAATTGGCGAGGGTGGCCAACCATCTGTGACCGGTCGCATCTAATTTGGCCGTGGTTTGTACATAGGTCAGCGGATTGTTGTCTGTTCGGACCTCGAAGGTGACCCCATATAGGTAATCATGTAGTTTGTCAGATATGGCCCATTTGAGGGCGAGGAACTCCAATTTGTGAACTGGATAATTCTTTTCACTGGGAGTCAAACTTCTACTTGCATATGCCACAGGACGAAGCCCAGTGGGGTACTTCTGGTGTAGCACAGCTCCCAATCCGTTGAGGCTGGCATCCACGTGCAGAATGTAAGGCTTCTCCGGGTCAGCATATGCTAGAACGGGAGCCTCTGTTAAACTATTCTTCAGCCTCTTAAATGCTTCCTCACAAGCCGGCGTCCACCGATCCCCGAAGGGGGTCCTTGGGGGGGTCCTCTTCTGCTTGGGTTCCTCTGGATAGACCTTCAGCAGATCGTTCAGCACAGCTGCCTTCTTGGAGTATCCATCCACGAATCTTCTATAATATCCACAGAACCCGAGAAATGACCTCAGCTCCATCACATTCTCGGGTCTTGGCCAATTCACCACCGCCTCCACCTTGGCCGGGTCGGTGGCCACTCCGTCTGCGGACACGATATGACCCACATAAGTGACCGATGTTCGACAGAAGCGGCACTTATCCAATGAGAGCTTCAGGCCTTCTTTCCCTAAGCGATCCAATACTTTCATCAGCCTAGTCTCGTGTTCTTCAAGGGTGGCTCCGAACACAATTATGTCGTCTAGATAGACCAAACACTCACGCGGACACATATCTCCAATCGTCTTTTCCATAAGCCGTTGGAAAGTGGCTGGAGCGCCACAGATACCTTGGGGCATCCGAGTGAACTGATAAAATCCCAGGGGACAGACGAACGCCGTCTTTTCTTGATCAGTAGGGCTCATCGGAACCTGGTAATACCCAGATCGAAGGTCCAACACGCTAAACCACTGGCTTCCGGACAGTGCGCTGAGAATCTCCTCTATCCGGGGTAGCGTGTATTGGTCAGGCACAGTACGTCTGTTCAATGTTCTGTAGTCCACGCACAATCGAACAGACCCATTCTTCTTTCGTACCACCACAATCGGTGAGGCATAGGGACTCCGAGATCCGGTCACTATGCCGGCCGTTTCCATCTCGTTCAGGACACCCCGCACATCCTCCACATCTCTGGGAGCTAAGCGGCGCGACCTTTCCCTAAATGGCGTGTCATCATTCAGACGAATCGTGTGCTGAGCGCTTCTGCTGCATCCCACGTCCATCTCACTAGTAGAGAACACATCTCGTCTCTCTCTCAACTGAGCACATAGCTTCTCTTTCCATGCTTCTTCCAGGGGAGACTCTCCGAAGTCGAATTGTAGTGCCCCGGCCTCTTCTCCCACACGGGCAGTGTGAACGGTCACTGGGTCGTCTACAGGATCCACAGGATAAATTCTACCCAACCTTTGTCCTACTTCTAGCGGCACGGTATGGAGAGACATGTTCTGGATAGACACAGTAATCTTCCTGGGGACGGTAGATGGCCAATCCCGTACTTCAGGTATCATTCGGTATCCCCACTGATTCTCAGACTCGGGGAGGGTCTCTAGCGAGAAGTATCGGTCGTGTTCGTGCCGACTGGGGTACTTGATCAGCGCTGTCACGTGCCTCACTCCCCCTGGTGGAATCTGCAATAACCCTCGCTCTTGATTAAAGATTTCACCATACTGTTCCTCATACGCCACCCTATAGCATTCTTCCCGCAGGCCAGGGGCTATATTCAGGGATGACAACGGTAGCTCACCGGCTTCTTGTAGGAATGAGCGAATCACCGACCTCACAATATCGGCATTCGTGCCTAGTATGATGGGGGCACTGGGATGTTCTCGAGCCTCTGGACAGACCAAAGCTTCCACCAGCATGGGATGCGACTTGTTAGTGTTCAACTGCAAGATATCCAGCTTGACCGCTACTATTCCGTCTATGGGATAATCATCTTTACTCAGTCCCCATAACTTCATCTTTTCGGCTGACTGCAAGGGAAGATGGCTGAGGTGCTGGTCGTAGAATGGACGGTAGATGATGGTCACTTGTGATCCAGTGTCCAGAAGTGCTGAAGAGTATATCCCCTCCACGACGACTCTTATTACAGCGGTGGGCCCTACTCGGCAGTAAGCATCGGCCGGGGGCGTCTCCTCCGTGGAAGGCCTCCCCGACTCCTCGGCAACATCCTCGGGTACGGTTGATAGGGACGAGCTTGCCTTCCGCACGGTCACGGTATAGGTCTGGGCCTTAGTGGGGTTTGAACAGTTCCTTGCAACATGGCCCTGCTCGCCACAGTTGAAGCAACGGAAGTCTGGGCGGGGACCCGGACCGTCAAGTGACCTGGGAGCGGACCTAGGCACCTCCGGGGTGGCCGTATCCTTACCGCTCTTGCTCCCCTTTGCTTTGGGCACTGTTGCTTCCTTGGTCTCATCCTTGCGCGGGTCTTTGGCCTTCTTGGGCGTATGCAACCTAGTATAGGCCTCATGACCCTTCACCTCATCCAGTAGGTCTTCTAGAGTAGGGGGGTCTCCCTTCTGTAGCGTGCATCTGATCATTATCACGATATGGTGCGTGGGTATGGCTCCCCGCAGGAATTGAGTGCGCCTATACTCATTTACTTCTGAGGCCTTGATGACTTGGCGGGAACGTAGCTCCCACAAGAGCAATTGGATCCGTTGTATGAACTCGGATAGGTCTTCCCCCTCTTTCTGGCGGAGATTGTAATACTTAGTCCATAGCTCACTCACATCATCTTCCTTACCATATGCCCGGGTAAGCGACTCCATCATCTGATGTGCGGTAACCCCTGTATGCTGATCTTTATACATCTTGATGGTAGTGGACGCAGGCGGGCGCAGGCACTCCATGATTCGTTGTCTTTTCACCTCATCAGGACAGGTCCACTCTTCCAGTACCTGTGAAGCATATTCCTTCCAAACATCAAAAGCCTCTTCACCAGTGGGAGTAGGGTTTACCCCTGAAAAGAGCTTTAACTTGCGGTATGGCTGAGGGGAAGGGGATTCGTGCTTGGGCCTACCCAGTTGTTGGATGGCCTGGGCTAGTAATTGGATTTCTCCCATTCTACTGGGGCTGGAGCTCCGTCTGCTTGAGCGACAATTAGCACAGGATAATACACTGGCCTCATCCCCACATATACTTTCTGGTGGGGACAGGGACATGCTCATACTAGTCTCTAGCAGGTCTGTCCGGGGGCTACAGGGTTCGGGTTTTATCGGCATTTCAGGATATATAACAGGACACCCTGAGCTGAGGGCCCCGTGGAAACGCAAGTTGGATGGGCCTTGTTGGGGCGACAATTCACATCCCCCAGTGATTAATACGGTGCACCATGACCCGTCGGGGTCGGAGCGGCGACCCAAGATTCGGGCATCTTCTAAGCCTGGGTACTGCATTAGGATTAAACATAGTTCATAGGATGAGGCATTGGCGGGCACTTGTCCTACAGCAAGGGTTTGTGAGGGCGGGACTTGCCTTTTTACCGCCCACGTGTACACCTCTTGGCGGGAAGGTAACGTGTAACCTAACGACATTTTTACTGAGTTCGGGCACCCCAGGTCTGAATCTCAGCAGCGCCTCCAAATGTAACGGGTGTTCCCTATGACTACCGCCGCTACTACTTGCTGTGCAACCTGTGTGGCTCTCAGGAGCCTAAGCCTCCGCTTGGGGAACCTGGGGTACATCTTTATCATACATCTCTAGGTGCAACGCCTCCACCTGGGAGGGATCCCAACGGAGTGGGAGGAGGCCCTCACAGGAACAACCACACAACACTACCGAATATAAAACAGGACGGGCTTTACTGCATGGAAACACACAAATCACGTAACAGCATAACATCAAAACAGCATAACAGCATCATGCGCCACGGCGGACGCTAACCACACTAGGCGTCACGGCGGACGCTACCACCTTTAGGCGTCACGGCGGACACTATCACCTCTAGGCGTCACGGCGGACGCTATCACCTCTAGGCGTCACGGCGGACGCTAACCACCCACAATGTGACCCCACCCTGTGTCCAGTAACCCCCACCCAAATGTCTCGTGTTCTCGAAGTCAAATACCACTGTACATGTGTGTGTGTGACTGCGCAGCCACTATGTTTGGTGATAGGCCTGGTTGGTGCACGTGAGTTGCAGGTTACCTGCCCGGGCTCCAGCCACGGGTACCGCGATATAAATCCACACGATCCGACGGGGTCCTCCACACCGCGTGGGTTGAAAGTCCAGCGCGACAATGTCACTCCTTGTCGCAGGGTCTTGGGTGGTGTTCTGAGCCCAGAACCCACCTCACAGGGCCGCACGGCTTCAACACTGTGTCCCTGTCTATTCAACCAATAAATGGGGCAGTGTCCCTATCTAGGGCCTGTCCCTAAGCTCCACAAGCTAATAGATGGCTCAGGACCTAACTGGGACCTTGGGGGCTGCTGGCCTAATGCAGAGGGTCACTCACCCCTGCATCCACCTCCTACCCCTAGCTGGTCCGGATCCTGAGTGAGTGCGTGGCTGCAAAACCCCGCGAAATGTATCTCCTTGCTAGCAGGGGAATCTGGCCTTCTGATTGGCTCCCTGGCATCAGGTGTCTCTGCCCCTTTGCACCCTGGGGGCTGGCCGTCTATTCTCGCGCATGCGCGAGCTATCTGGAGCCTCCTGCGCTAGCTGGCCTCCTGCGCATGCGCGAGCTAACTGTCATGGCGGCGCCCTGCTCCGCTAGCCGCCGGGCCGGTGGCAACGCGATCGCGGCCCTAGCGACGGCCCGATCGCGTCCCCGGCAACCGGCCTGCTCGCCGCTCGCGTCCCCGGCAACCGCCCGATCCGCTTCCCTAGCAACCGGCCGCAATACAACCACGCGCGCAACGGGAAAGGAGGGGGTGAGTGCGCGAGGGGGACAAAGGAGGGGGACCTGGCTACACAACGAATGGCTTATCCAACGCTATGCAATGCATACCTATATTCATTTTTACAACGCCAAAATGGCTTATCCAACGCTCTTACGACGCTTTGCAACGTTGTGTATGTGTGTATATATATACACATTCACATAAACATTGTTGCAAAGCGTCGTAAGAGCGTATATATATATATTATATTATACTATATAATATTATATTATACTATCTAATTATTTATTATGTTATATTATATATATAATACAGTATATACACTATATAATTTATGTGTGTGCTGCGTATCTTATTGCCTGCATAAAATATTTGGTGTATTTTAGTGTTAAAAATGCCTTCAGGAACGGAACCTTTCATTTAAACAGTGTTCCTATGGGGAAAACGTGTTTCGCTTTACAACGTTTCGCTTTACAACGCCATTTTGAGTAACGCATTGTGTCGGATAACCGAGGACTGCCTGTAGATTTTTACATTTTATATATATATATATATATATATAATTTATTTTCCCCATGTATTGCTATCCCAAAGGGAGAAGGCCAATCCCTTCGCCAGCTGCATGCCTCTTACATAGAGAAGCGCGGTGATTATATATTTGTCTTAGGCGTGGCATATAACAGGCACGTGGGCGCCTGTAGGAGGAGCGATCCGTGGCCTGTGGGATCCCTATGATGTGTGCGACGGGGAGGCGTGCCGGAGGTGGGGCCGTGATGTCACGTGAGCAGTTCGCCCTCATTGGCTGATCCATGCATGTGACCCGGCCGTCGCACAACAAAATAACACAAATGTTGTCTCGCGAAAAAATCGGCAGCGCCGTCGTTCTTGTGCACGCGTGTGGTCGCACGCACTATGGCCGTCCTCATTGACGTATGGCCTTGTGTTTGCGGCACGCGCACGCCGTTGCGCGGCCTCGGTTGGATCAGACTGCATACACCGCACCGTGCATCACATTCTCTCTCTGTCCTTCGCAGGGGTGAGCAGCGTGAATCAGCTGGGAGGGGTCTTTGTGAATGGGCGGCCCCTACCTACGTGTAAGAGGAAGAGGATCATAGAGCTGGCGTCCAGTGGGGTCCGAGCGTGCGAGATCTCCAGAATCCTGCAGGTAGTAAGACCACACGGGGGACTTCCTCCCACCGCAGCCGGAGGGAGCGGGGACCACACAGGGGGCTTCCTCCCACCGCAGCCGGAGGGTGCGGAGGCCACACAGGGGGCTTCCTCCCACCACAGCCGGAGGGAGCGCAGACCACACAGGGGGCTTCCTCCCACCGCAGCCGGAGGGAGCGGAGACGACACATGGCATTGCTGCGCAGGGTCATCCGACGTGGAACCTGATCCTTCCTCTGTACAGATAAAGCACACACGTTGTACTGTACATTTTCCCATATAGTACTGTGTAATACACGTTTAAGGCCATAATTACTAGGCAGGCTTCTGCCGTAAGACGCCTCCCCACGCTGCACAATATCAAGTGAATGGGCTGGAAGGAGACGTAAGGCGGCTTAGTTAACGTGGGCCATCAACTTTAGGCAACAAAAGCATCATCTTCTGTGACAAGGACCAGCAGCAGCTGTCTACCCCCCCCCCCCCCCTCCCCACTGTATCTATCGGGCAAAGAAAAGTACGAGCCGAGCGGCGGTAACCAGCCGAGCGGCGGTAACCAGCCGAGCGGCAGCAACAAGCCGAGCGGGGCAGTAACGAGGCGAGCGGCGGTAACGAGCCGAGCGGCGGTAACGAGCCGAGCGGCGGTAACGAGCACAGTTATCAGAGTCCGGCTGCTTCCTGCAGGATTCGTGCTGGTAGCTCTGCTGCTGTAACGTTCCCCGGCTGTGCTCCCGTTTTGCAGACACATCGGGCTATGTATAAAGCCTTGCGTTTTTTTTTTAATAGGAATTGAAAGTGCATTGCGTAAAAAAAAGAAAATTTCCCCTCAACCGTTTGAGTGTCAGAGGGGGTCGCCCCCCCCGGCCCCCTGGCCTCTCCGGCACAGTGCGGTCATGTGACCGCTTTCAATAGAGGTTACGTGACCACAGGGGCAATATTTAGGGATACGGAAGAGGATAAGTCCTCCTCTTCCATTTCCCTACTGGTCAGACCGCGCCCTGCGCTCCGTGGGAACGCAGCGCGCGAACGAAGCAGAAAACACCGACTCTGAGCATGACGTAGTCACTATATCATCGGACCCCTGGCGTGCAAGACCCCATGATATAGTGATTACGTCTTGCGGCACTCAAAAGGTTAAAGGAATAGCGGCGTGCGTTGGTATTGGTGGTCTTCCGTTTAGCGCACGGTTTCTTATTCTTTGTGTGGCGCGTCATGTTCATACATCAGTAAAAATTTGGTCTGTTATGCCAAGAAAAAGTTGCCGGAAAGTTCCGACGCAGCGGTGGCGCGTGGTCGCAATTATTTTAATACTTATCATTTGCATAAGTGGGTCAGCGCCAAGCTCCAAATGCCACCTCTAACTCCACCCTTTCGTGGAAATGTTTTCTTTGTGAAGAAGAGGCTGACGCACAAGTCGCAAAACACGATAAGACGCTTTATATGCAGGTCCGGGGACTCTGATACATTGGGGTTGTATTTACAAGGGTCTCCTGGCTGGATAACTCGGGGGAAAAACTAAAGTAATGCATATTTATCAAATACATGGAATCCTGGCTGCAAAACTGGTGCAAAAATACTGCACCAGATTTATTAAATACATGGAATCCTGGCTGCAAAACTGGTGCAAAAATACTGCACCAGATTTATTAAATACATGGAATCCTGGCTGCAAAATTAGTGCAAAAATACTGCACCAGATTTATTAAATACATGGAATCCTGGCTGCAAAGTTGGTGCAAAAATACTGCACCAGATCTATCAATGAAGAAACTCCCATTCATTTAAACGGGAATGTTTTTTGTTGCGTGGTGCAACTTTTTGGACTCCGATGTTCAGCCGGCAGACTTTAGTTAATAGTAAGTATTATGGCAAAAGAAGTAAAGGGGAAGGGCAGTGGGAACAGCGCTAATGCTAAAAATAACAAATAGTAACACTTAGGTGACTAACATTAAAATATACACACTTTAAATGTTAAAGTGGGGGCTGCCAGGAAAAAAAAAGGTTCACACAAACCAATACAGACAATAAAAACAAATAAACCGGCGCCTCCAAAATGAAATATGAATATAGCCTGACCAAATATAAAAAGTCCAATACGGCTGGGATGAAATCCAAAGCCGATTCTTCAATGAAGTCTCATAGAACGACAAACAGACAAATAAGACAACGACAAAAAAGAGAAAAAGATCATAGTGCAACTAAAGACAACTTAAACAAAAAATCACTGATAAGGTTGACAAGAGAATGAATACAAATTTAATGCAAATGAATTAAAATATATATAAAAACCACACCAAAGCCCCAGCGAGAAACACGGTGTTGAGAAGAATAGACGAGGTCATGGCCATGGATAAACTTACAGCTATGCTCAATAAAAAAATGCCACAGTTTCGGAATACCTGGGACCCCTGGAGCGGCCCGCTAGGACTAGGCCTGCATTAGGCCGTCCTCGTACTGATGGAAAGGGAGGAAGAAAACAGAGTTCCCCCATCCTTCCCCCACACCCCCCCCCCCAGTATGTCTTTCCCCCCCTCCCCCCTTAGACCTTCCCCCCCCCCCACCAACTGAAAAATACCCATTTTGGGACAACATGTTGTTTATCTCAGTTGAAAAATCTTGTCATGTGCCTATGACATTGTCGTTATCATTTGGATGTATGTTGTTCTCAATAAAAAAAAAAAAGTGATATAAAAAAAAAAATATATAAAAACAACAAACACTTGAACGTTGGGCTAGAGACACTTATATAGCGATGACATCCGGTAGGGATAAAATTGAAACCCTACTTACAGCAAAGCTGATGATAATAAGCCTGTAGCACAATGTCCTTGTCTGGAACCGAAGCCTGATAAGATGTCACAACTCTGCCTCTAGAGATCCACGATACCGGAAACTGCCGCTGCTAACACACTCACAGATGTACTGGTGTGTGGGGGATGAAGCAGGTGAAGACCTGAACCCAGTGCTGCTGAGGGATTCGTGACGTCAGTCACTTCGTCAGGGCCCCTGACAAAGTGACTAATGTCACGAAACGCGTAGGGTGGTTTTTACTGGCAGAGACTTTGACATTCTCCCCCGCTAGCCCTTTTGTCCTCTCCAAATCCTACTTCCCCTGCTTCTGCGCTAAGTGGTGACGTCACCGAGTTATCGCGAGATCTCTTGGTCTGCGTGTATCACCTCGGCGAATCCCCCACACAAAGACATTGTGCTACGGGCTTATTATCATCCGTTTTACTGTAAGTAGGGTTTCAATTATATCCCTCCCGGATGTCTTCACTATATAAGTGTCTCTAGCCCAACATTCAAGTGTTTGTTGTTTTTATATATATTTTAATTCATTTGCATTAAATTTGTAATCATTCTCTTGTCAACCTTATCAGTGATTTTTTTGTTTAAGTTATTTTTAGTTGCACTATGATCTTTTTCTCTTTTTCTCTTTTTTGTCGTTGTCTTATTTGTCTGTTTGTCGTTCCATGAGACTTCATTGAAGAATCTGCCTTGGATCTCATCCCAGCCGTATTGGACTTTATATTTGGTCAGGCTATATTTACATTTCATTTTGGAGGCGCCGGTTTATTTGTTTTTATGGCAAAAGAAGTGCAATTCTGGAGCCACAATTGAATGCTTCAATACATATTGTATACTTTTCCTTGTGCCTTATTTCCACCACTGTGCCTTAAAACATAGAGCTCCTTAGTATTTTTTGCTGTATTGCAGAGTTTTTGCCTCAGTTTTGCAGCCAGGAGACTTTAAGAAATGACCCTGTAGCCCCCATATCACGTATAGATCTGCCAGGCAGTGAGCGTATCTCAGCCTCCACCCTGCGGTACTTCTAGGTCTCCAACGGATGTGTCAGCAAAATCCTCGGCCGCTATTACCAGACCGGCTTCGTGGAGCCCAAGGCTATCGGAGGGAGCAAACCCCGGTTGGCCACGCCCAAGGTGGTGCTGAAGATCGCTGAGCTGAAGCGGGAGCATCCATCGATCTTTGCCTGGGAGATCCGCGAGAAGCTCCTCGCAGAACGGATCTGCCCGGCAGATAAAATTCCCAGTGTGAGTAGGTCTTCTTGTGTAGTAAAGGACGGGGTGTGAGTATTAACCTTACTGACGTGCTCTTCCAGAGTGTCTGGGAGACTTCCTTTTCCGGTAGCTGAAAAATACATATTTTTACAACTTTCTCCCTGATAAAGGTGCCCTCACCCCATTGCAAGTCACTGAATGATTGAGTCCCTATTGAATTTGCAGTGAATCCCTTTCCCCGGGCTGCAGAAGAAGTCATGTCCATTCTAATTAATGCAACTGAAATCTTCTCCAGCTAAGGGAAGCAGCATTACATAGAGATGGGAGAACCCACCCCCCCCCAATATATTGGCCGGATTTCTGCTGATACCCCCAAAATCCGTTTCATGGTGTAAAATCTGCAAACCGATTGGGGCGGTTTAAACTATCAAAATCCATGGATGGATTTGTAGAATTCTTAAGGACCCACCGGGCTGTGGAATCCGCGCAGTGGATTGGTAATAATAATAAAAAAATCCGCAAAATGAACCAAAGGAACCGGACGATCCGCTGCGGATCCAAATTTGTGAAAAAGTTCTCCCATCTCTAGCGTCACAGTATATTGCATAAGAGCCATCGTTTGTAAGGAAACATTGTCTGGAATGTCAAGACGCTAAAGTGATACATATTATTTTGATTGCATAGTTGCATAGTTACATAGTTACATAGTAGACGAGGTTGAAAAAAGACACATGCCCATCAAGTTCAACCTACGCTACATTTAGACGACAGATACTTTATCCTATATCCGGACTTACAGTACAGTATATTGATCCAGAGGAAGGAAAACAAAACCCCAGCCGCATACCATCCAATGATCTCTCATAAGGGGCAAAATAAATTCCTTCCTGACTCCAAATAAGCGGCTCTCTCCCTGAATGAGCACCCTTCCCGTGGTTACTTACTTCCCATAGGATTCCATGGCAGTGTTGGGGCAGAATGTCACGACATATCCCTCCATATTCCACCAGAGGGAACTATGAAGCTGCTATGTTTGTATCTGTGTGATTGTGGTGTGATGTTTTTGGATGCTGTCTTTGCGTATGCAGGTAACACGCATACTGTTACTATGTCACCTGATTGACATTCAAAGCAATGTAATGATGCACAGTCCGGCTTCCCTTTTCTAGGTGTCCTCTATAAATCGTGTCCTGAGGAACCTACCAGTGGAGCTGAACTTCCCGGCTACTCCTGAGCCAGCAACCCCAGGTGAGGTGTTAAAAAGGCTTCCCTTCATTAACCCCTCTCTCTCTGGCAGCAATGAGATCAAAAAGGGCTAATGCAGACTCGGCAAACACTGGAGTATAAACGGTGTTGTATGTGTTGCTATGTCCACACAGCTCTACACTGCAGGGAATTGTGACATCATGACATGGTATTGGCGGGAGAAGACCTCGCCATAAGCCAATGTTATCCGCTCCGTTTAGAAAAGGTACAACGTATCTGTCTCAATATCTTGTGGAGCGCGTACACAGAGCCAACCCTGCGCCTATACGCTTTTTAAAAACTACAAAGGTGAAGCGAAGAGCCCTGAAGTACTGAAATAGGATTTCTAAGAAACTCAATCAGCACATTTATGATGGCAAGAGGAAGGGACCCCCCCGGTGGGATCCCAGAAATGCCCAAAAGATGGGGGCACTCACGGGAGTGGAGAAACGTAACAGCATTGCAGTTTATTCAAAAGGGGACTTTTTAGTTACTCTCCTGATTGTGGTTCACTGTTGGGCACTTTACATTACTTGTATTGACATCACATCTTAATTTACAAGGAGGCGATACTCGCTGTGCATGTTTTGTGTTCTTATATACACATTTTGTAATGTGTTGTTTTCCCACCACTGTCCATCTTTTCAATAAACTGCAATTTTGTTACTTTTCCACACTTCCCTGAGTGCCCCCATTTCTTTGAGTTTTTGGGATCTCCCCCCGCTGGGGTGCCTCTCTCTTGCTGGTTGCCTAGTCCGCATTCTCCGGGGGTGCACCATCTCTTTTATTTGGATAAGGGAGTGTAGGTTATTACATAGTTTCTTACTTCACCTTTGCTGGGTAATTGTGCATTCCCGCTCCCGCTTCTCTGTAACAAATTAATGATGGCCAAAAAATAACGCAGAAATAACACGTCGACACATTTACACAGAAAAAAAAAAGCCTTAAATAGCGCATACGGGATTCAAACTTTTTTTATATAATTGCTGGGACCTTTGAACGTGTCTTGTAACTTTGCAAAGTCCTATTCCACTAACTCGGGGACCACTAAATGTATGAAGTGTTACACTTAGGTTTTATATAGTAAAATGAACGCAGTGAAACCCACAATTATATTGCACTTGTGTGCTCCCATGTACTAACATCCTTTTTTTCTCAGTGTGCACCTTAAGCGTACAAAATGTTTTTAGTCAAGTATATTGGTTCACCCAGACGGGACGCGCGTGTCACACCGACGGGACGCGCGTGTCACACCGACGGGACAGGCGTGTCACACAGACGGGACGGGCGTGTCACACAGACGGGACAGGCGTGTCACACAGACGGGATGGGCGTGTCACACAGACAGAATTCCTTTTCTATAAATAAGTTTGGTGCTGTTTGTTTTTGTGCTCTGACTTTGCTCCTATTTTGTTTCTGAGTATCTCTGATAAATAACCCACTTGATATCTAATATTTATTATTAGCTATTTCGAATTCACGGTACCAGTCCTGCCGTTTCCCATTAACCATTTGTTTGATGTCTATCTCCTGCAGGTTGTCTCGATGTAACACATGGGAAGCTTCCATGCAGTACCTTCCCAGAGTCACCGCAGCTTGACCTTTCACCCAGCAACTGTGAAGGTCAAACCGAGGTATCCTCGCAGAGCAGCCCGCATCGGAACAGGACCATATTCTCTCCAGAACAGTCGGAGGTGCTGGAGAAAGGTGCGGTGGTTCTGTGCGGCCACAATGACCGTACACGCATTCGCTCACACTACTCGTTGAAATCAACTGTTCTAATACAATCCTTCAGTTTATTTATATCCAAATGTATTCAATGATTAACTTGCAAACAAACTTGTTGCATTAAGCTGAAGAGATCAGGCAAGGAGGAAGCAAAAGGTATTGCTGGAGTAATTTACTGGGATACCAGCTAGGGTTAAATTGGAGCAAAAGCAGAGCAAAAAGCAGCACCATATTAGTAAAAAATAAAATGGATCTCATTGGAAGGATTGTAATTGCAGATTTGCAGCCGGGAGACTTTTATAAGTATCCTCCATGTACTGTATCAAGTCAATTGTGGGGCAAAACTGGACATTTTCACTCTGTGCCTATGTACCTATATTAAAGCATTTTGCGCCAATTTTGCCCTATCTACAGTACCCCAGCATGCACCTTGGGGAGAGTCAGTAGGAGGAGTTCTGGGGAGTTACATGGTGCACAGATTATAATGAGATGCATCATATTCTGCGTCTCTGCCCCAGCTTGCACCTTGGGGAGAGTCAGTAGGAGGAGTTGGGGGGGAGTTACATGGTGCACAGATTATAATGAGATGCATCACATTCTGCGTCTCTGCCCCAGCTTGCACCTTGAGGAGAGTCAGTAGGAGGAGTTGGGGGGAGTTACATGGTGCACAGATTATAATGAGATGTATCACATTCTGCGTCTCTGTCCCAGCTTGCACCTTGGGGGGAGTCAGTAGGAGGAGTTGGGGGGAGTTACATGGTGCACAGATTATAATGAGATGTATCACATTCTGCATCTCTGCCCCAGTTTGCACCTTGGGGAGAGTCAGTAGGAGGAGTTGGGGGGAGTTACACGGTGCACAGATTATAATGAGATGTATCACATTCTGCGTCTCTGTCCCAGCTTGCACCTTGGAGAGAGTCAGTAGGAGGAGTTGGGGGGAGTTACATGGTGCACAGATTATAATGAGATGCATCACATTCTGCGTCTCTGCCCCAGCATGCACCTTGGGGAGAGTCAGTAGGAGGAGTTGGAGGGAGTTACATGGTGCACAGATTATAATGAGATGTATCACATTCTGCATCTCTGCCCCAGCTTGCACCTTGGGGAGAGTCAGTAGGAGGAGTTGGGGGGAGTTACATGGTGCACAGATTATAATGAGATGTATCACATTCTGCGTCTCTGCCCCAGCTTGCACCTTGGGGAGAGTCAGTAGGAGGAGTTGGGGGGAGTTACATGGTGCACACATTATGAGATGTATCACATTCTGCGTCTCTGCCCCAGCTTGCACCTTGGGGAGAGTCAGTAGGAGCAGTTGGGGGGGAGTTACATGGTGCACAGATTATAATGAGATGTATCACATTCTGTGTCTCTGCCCCAGTTTGCACCTTGGGGAGAGTCAGTAGGAGGAGTTGGGGGGAGTTACATGGTGCACAGATTATAATGAGATGTATCACGTTCTGCGTCTTTGCCCCAGCTTGTACCTTGGGGAGAGTCAGTAGGAGGAGTTGGTGGGAGTTACATGGTGCACAGATTATAATGAGATGTATCACATTCTGTCTCTGTCCCAGCTTGCACCTTGGGGAGAGTCAGTAGGAGGAGTTGGGGGGGAGTTACATGGTGCACAGACTATAATGAGATATATCACATTCTGCGACTCTGTCCCAGTTTGCACCTTGGGGAGAGCCAGTAGGAGGAGTTACATGGGACACAGATTATAATGAGATGTATCACATTCTGCATCTCTGTCGCAGCTTGCACCTTGCGGGGAGTCAGTAGGAGGAGTTGGGGGGAGTTACATGGTGCACAGATTATAGGGAGATGTATCACATTCTGCATCTCTGCCCCAGCATGCACCTTGGGGAGAGTCAGTAGGAGGAGTTGGTATGAGTTACATGGTGCACAGATTATAATGAGATGTATCACATTCTGTGTCTCTGCCCCAGCTCGCACCTTGGGGAGAGTCAGTAGGAGGAGTTGGTATGAGTTACATGGTGCACAGATTATAATGAGATGTATCACATTCTGTGTCTCTGCCCCAGCTCGCACCATGGGGAGAGTCAGTAGGAGGAGTTGGTATGAGTTACATGGTGCACAGATTATAATGAGATGTATCACATTCTGTGTCTCTGTCCCAGCTTGCACCTTGGGGAGACTCAGTAGGGGGAGTTGGGGGAGTTACATGGTGCACAGATTATAATGAGATGTATCACATTCTGTGTCTCTGCCCCAGCTCGCACCTTGGGGAGAGTCAGTAGGAGGAGTTGGTATGAGTTACATGGTGCACAGATTATAATGAGATGTATCACACTCTGTGTCTCTGTCCCAGCTTGCACCTTGGGGAGAGTCAGTAGGGGGAGTTGGGGGGAGTTACATGGGGCACAGATTATAATGAGATGTATCACATTCTGCGTCTCTGCCCCAGCTTACACCTTGGGGAGAGTCAGTAGGAGGAGTTGGGGGAGTTACATGGTGCACAGGTTATAATGAGATGTATCACATTCTGTGTCTCTGTCCCAGCTTGCACCTTGGGGAGAGTCAGTAGGAGGAGTTGGGGAGGAGTTACATGGTGCACAGATTATAATGAGATGTATCACATTCTGCGTCTCTGTCCCAGCATGCACCTTGGGGAGAGTCAGTAGGAGGAGTTGGTATGAGTTACATGGTGCACAGATTATGAGGTGTATCACATTCTGCGTCTCTGTCCCAGCTTGCACCTTGGGGAGAGTCAGTAGGAGGAGTTGGTATGAGTTACATGGTGCACAGATTATAATGAGATGTATCACATTCTGTGTCTCTGTCCCAGCTTGCACCTTGGGGAGAGTCAGTAGGAGGAGTTGGGGGGGGGGGGGGGGAGTTACATGGTGCACAGATTATAATGAGATGTATCACATTCTGCATCTCTGCCCCATCTTGCACCTTGGGGAGAGTCAGTAGGAGGAGTTGGGGGGAGTAACATGGTGCACAGATTATAATGAGATGTATCACATTCTGTGTCTCTGTCCCAGCATGCACCTTGGGGAGAGTCAGTAGGAGTTGGGGGGAGTTACATGGTGCACAGATTATAATGAGATGTATCACATTCTGTGTCTCTGTCCCAGCTTGCACCTTGGGGAGAGTCAGTAGGGGGAGTTGAGGGGAGTTACATGGGGCACAGATTATAATGAGATGTATCAGATTCTGCATCATCTGCCCCAGTTTTTCTCTGTTTTGTTTGCCCCACAAAATCATCCATATCTGAAGTGGGGTAAGTCTGACATTCTGCACCAGATATAAGAAACTTTCTAACATATAATGCAGCTCTGCTGTAAGAAACAGAGCATTGCGTCTACACACACATTTCACAGCGTTTATACATAGTCGCACCCATACTCTGTTTACTAAAGTAAAGGAATCCCATAGAAAGAATTGGGATTTCTTGCCTTTGATAAATCCCGGGCAATTTACCCTATGGGGTTGATGTATCAAAGTCTCCTGGCTGCAAAACTGGAGCAAAAAATGGCACCACATTTATCTTATGGGTGCGTATGTATCAAGGCAAAAGTGATTTTATTCTGGGACACCAACTCTGCACCATGGGGCATATGTACAAGGGTAACTGGGAACATTCTGGAGAAAAATACATTTTCAGATGTGTTAAAGAAAAACCCTACTCCTTTTCATTGGATGTTTTTCTTTGACACACATGGTGCAGTTTCCCCCCCAAATTGCCCCACTTTTGCCTTGATACATAGCCCCTTTTGTGTCATTTTCGTTGTCCAATTTCATCCTACGTTTGCAGCCAGGAGAGTATAATACAGATGTAGCAAGTCTTACAGTCCTCCAAGCCACGGACGCACAAGCAAACGTCTGCGGCGCCCGGGATGGTGCCTGCCGTGGTGGAGCTGGGAGGCTGTGCAGTGTTTATCCTTCAGTGCCGTGGCTGCACGTGGCAGAAGCACCAAAGACATTAAGGCTTGCTACATCTGTACATCAGCCCCAGTAAAATAAATAAATAGTGGTACTGTACTCGATAACCCATTTCCTTCACCAACTGCCTTGTTTCCCTTTCTCTTTGCAGAGTTTATGCGAGTTCAGTACCCTGACACTGCCACCCGAGACAAACTAGCCACTGACACTGATCTTCCTGGAGCCACCCTCAGGGTTAGTCATTGTAACGCCATTATTAAATGGGCAGTCACATGAGGTGGGGAAAATAAATAAATAGCGCCTAAGAGAAGACAGGATTGGTTGCTATTTACAAAGATTTCCGAGGTCGGTACAAACGACACAGGGTCATTGTTGCAGGGTACATGCAACCACACACGCGGGTTCTCTTGATAAGGCTTCTTTATTGAGCCTTAAAAATATACAGCACACAAACAAAATAGCTTCTCTTCAGCATAAAAAAACAAAATAGCTTCTCCAGCATAGAAAACAAGGCAGCTTCTCTTCAGCATGCAGGACACAGACAGTTCATCACACATGTACTTTGAAAAACAGACCTTATAGAAGTAATCTCTTCAGTATTTTAGTCCTGTCTGCTGACCAGCTAGCTTGCATGTGTGTACAGCCTTGGGGTTTTAAAACACCTTGATTATGCAGCTGGGGTCAGACTAATTAAGCAGCCCTTCTCAACTGAAACTTAACCTCGTCACTGCTGCACTGCAAACCTAAACATAGGTTTGCCAGGTGTATGGCTGGTGACGTTCATTCACCCTGTCACAGTCATCCTTTGAGATTAGAGGAAAGGAGATTTCACCTGCAGCAAAAGGAAAGGGTTCTTTACAGTAAGGGCAGTTACAGTGTGGAGTTCATTACTCATGGAGACTGTGATGGCAGATACAATAGATATCTTTACAAACAAAGGTTAGACATATTTTTATAAAAAAAAAAAGTTATACAGGGATATACTAAATAAGTTAAAATATATAAGTTAAAATAGGAAGGATATTAAACCGGAGATAAATCCATTATTGGAGTCAGGAAGAAATGTATCTTCCATTTATTGATACATGCATCACTGGAGCTTGAGTTTGTCTTCTTCCGGAACAATAGAAATCACCGTATAGGACGCCTGTCTTGGCCAATCACAATTATTTATTTATTTATAAAATATTTTACCAGGAAGTAATACATTGAGAGTTTCCTCTCGTTTTCAAGTATGTCCTGGGCACAGAGTAAAACAAATAATACATCGTTACAAGTACAGTTACATAAATGAACAAGGTATACATTATATACAAGACATTGCGTGCACAGTTAAAGAAAATATATATTATGAGCGTATGAAACAGTTACAGACCAGATTAAAGTGTGAGACAGCCTTAGATTTGAAAGAACTTAATGAAGCAGAGGTTGAATTTGATGCACATTTTGATGTATTTTTTTTTCAACCTCATCTTCTATGTAACAATATTGCTGCAAAGCCATCATACCTTTGTATTGTGTCATGTTGGACTAGCTAATTTGATTGTGGAGAAAACTAGTAGCCAGTAATACTGTGTAAGGGTCCCATGTGGTGTTACTTGGACAGTTGTGAAAGATCACAAACAAAATCATTGGAAATGTCATTCTGGACCATACTGTATGAAGCAGCGCTAATCTCAATGTGAGAGGCGGTGAGTGGGCAGTGATATGTCTTCCTGCTTAATAATACAGCCCTGTATGCCATACAGAAGGTCACATGTGAGTAACATGTTACAAGGAAACAAAGTAACAAGCAGCACCCGAAGCCCCTCCCCCTGCATTATTATTTCTCCAGATGAGAAACCCGAAATCTCCTCACACTTTGCCGTTCTCTCCATTCTGGAAATGGTTGTTTTGCGTTCCACCTTCACTTTGGCTCCTCTTTTGCAGCCCGATGCATTAATATGCCGCTAACGCTGGGGAGCGCAAACTTTTGGTGCTGTGCCACCCTTACCTGTGTGCCGGCGTCAAATGACGCCACGCGGGTCATGTCATGTCACGTGACCCCACTACATCATGTGACGCCGCATTGCTATGGTGACATTGCGTCAAATGATCCCGCTGTGTCATTGGATGCCGCATTGCCATGGTGACACGTCAGCCAAAGCGGGCTGAATCACGGTAAGGGAGTTACAGAGGCCTTGCGCGGTCCCCTGGCATTTAATTTAAATGTCTTGGGGAAGAGCGTGGGGCCTCTGTAAGGGCTGTTCTATAGAGTGCGCGTGCACGTGCCGCATGCTTTGTGTCTATGCTGAGCTGTGTATTTGTGTGTGTTTGTGTGTATGTACGTGTATGTACAGTATATATGTGTGTGCAATATATTATTTATTTTAAAAAAAACACTTTCGTAAAAATAAAATATTTATTAACGTTGTGCAGACAGTAGCGGCGCAAAATCTTTATTTCCCCATCTTCCCCGCTGTCGGCTGGATGCACGCTCACTGCCGTGCGCGCGCGCAGCCCTTGTATAGAAGGGCTGACTAACCTCAGCCAATTATAAGTGTTGCGCATGCGCTCGGTGTAGCGCACGCAGCCACTATATCAGCCCTAACGCCGCGCCCCCCTTTAAACAAATCTTGTGCTCCCCTTGGTGGCCCCCCCTAGTTTGCGCACCCCTGTTCTAATATGTACTGTACAGCTAAAGAAATCAGGGCCATATTAGGGAGCTGTCCAACTAGCACCCTGTCCCAAAGCAAATCCGTATCAACTACTTTCCCGTCACATTCCCTCATTTATTCGGATCACACATTTGATTATAAAATCTTCCCCGGATTTTATTTTAAAGAAATATCGATCTTTCAAAAGCTTTTTCTCTGGGCCCTCTAAAGATGGCGGCCTTTGTCATTTTTTTTTTTACCTTAGAAAAATGCAACAATTGAGACAGTTGTTACAATTAAATAGTGCTATAAAAGAATAACATTTGTGTCTTACATAGTGCTGACGGTGTATGTAGCTGTGTACATAGAATTTGAAGCCATGGTGAGTCCCTATCCCATAGAGCATACAATCTAATTTGTGTTTGCAAGGCACAGGGAGAACAAGTTACTTGTCACAAGGAGAGCTGAAACTAGGATTTAAGCAAGGGTCAACTGCTCCAAATGCAGGGACTTTACCAGCGCGGGACTCATTCACCCCACTCACTTACCCAAACTCATTCCCTGTGTGTCCTGGCTTTATAGGCCAATGTATCCATTTTGTTCAAGGAGTTTTGAGCGGCTTAAACATGTACTGGACTCTCACCCCAAATTATCCTCCCTATCAGGGCCGGTTTGAATGCAGTCACCCCCAGCCCCGCGCTTACAGAGACCCCGTACTCTACTGCACAATAGCGAAAGTGATCGCCGTGTGAGCGTGCCAGGCCCCTGTATCTGCCTCTTACCTTCTTATCCGGCTTCTCCTCTCCAGCATCTTCTGATCTCGAGGCGTCACATTGCATGACAATCTGACATGGTGGGCGTCGCGTTGCCAAGACAGGAGGCCCCGGCTATCCCCCGGCACCGAGACCCGCTAGATTTTAAGCCGGCTCTGCTCCCCAGCCTGAAATTTGCTTTTCAGATTTACTTTCTCCGGAGCCGCGGCAGAAGAAGCTTTAACCCGCGGCTCTGGAGATACCTGCAGTTCTGCAGCGGCCCATTCTTCTAGATTGGATCCTCTGCAGAGATAATCGTCTGACACCGGAGCGGTTGCCCAGGATCCTTGGGTGGCGATGGGCACAATGTGTAGGATAAAAATGCGGCCACTTTGGGAATGACCTCAACGTGCCTTTAAAGTGACGCTGACTCTGTGCAGTTTACGGTGGGCAAGAATAATACTTTATTTTTTTTAATACACATTTTCTTCTACCAGATTTGGTTTTCAAACCGGAGAGCCAAGTGGAGACGGGAAGAGAAGATGAAAAAGGACGTGCATCTTACAGGTGAACAATGCTTGGGATCTCTGTTGAACATTGGACATGCTGTCTCTTCCCACTACACACCAGTAACTAATGGATAATATTGTAGTGGGACTTAACCTGACCAAATATTGCACCTCTTCCCTCCCCTCCCCACCCCCCCCCCCCCCCCTCCTCTTTCTCCTGGTAAAATGCTCAACATACCAATCCTGGAGTATATGATAGATACTTGGAAAATACATACAGGGCATCAACAAGGTACAGGAGGGAAGCATGATTCAGTGAAGGAGAAATAAAGTCATGGTCTGAAAAACCCCTTCCCTCCCCCAAAACCCCTGTCCTTTCCACACCTCTCTTTCCTTCTCCTTCTACCACTTACACCTCGAATGCAGTAACAGAGTAAGAAGTGTCTCATCTGCTCTTCTCCTGAACCTCCACCACATCAAGCTCCAGCCGTTCCATTTTATCTCCTTAAATCTCTCACTTCTACCCTGGTCCCCACCCTCACTGATATCTCCACTTCAGGTAACCCCAAAACAAGTAAAAAAAGGACCCCTATAAGCACTCTGGGGTACCCCTTAATAACATTATTCAAACCACCATCACAGCTTAATTTACAGGAATATCATCTCCGCATTGAAAGAAGATGGGGTGCTGTACACCCATTTTTCTTCTTCTGCTATTTTATTCCCCGCTTCTCACCAGCTTTCTGCTTGTTCAAAATTCTGTATCAAATATGTATAAAATACATAACTAACATCTACTTTCATCACAATATTCCTTTATAAGTTCTCCCTCTGCGCTTCGTTTGTTCAAAATTCACAAACATTTACAATTATTGTTCTTTCTAAAATATTGATTTGGGTTTGTAATAATTTCTTGAAAGGTGCAATTCATGCAATATCCTACGTGTTTAAAAAAAAATAAATGAGTCCTGTAGTATTAGATAATACTTACTGCATTTAAAAAAATTATTATTCAACTCTTAATGTCATTTTTAATGAGTTAATATACTGAGCATCCTCTGATTTATAGTACATAGCCGGCTTTCTCACACCTCCCCAGCAGTGCAAGACCTTTGTAACACTTTCCTGTTTGTGATGATTTGTTGCCAATATTCCCAGCAGTTTGAGCTGAAAACTGTAACAATAGATAATGTTTCCTTAGTGATATAAGGATACATTTTAGCTGCTGAATTACACTGAGTGAAGGATTGATTGAAACTGAAAGGCAGCCATTTAGGTAACCCTGAAAGCAGGATCGTTGCTGATCGATCACGGGAGAATATGAATGGGTAATTAGGTTTCAATAAAGGTAATCAGAGTCTACATATATTAAAACAACTTTTTATTTATTTTTTAAAGTGTTGCTTGGACTGCCTCTTTAACATGAAAAATGACACATAGAGATAAGAATGGCAGGCCTCCATACTTATCTGTACCGTGTGAAATAACGAGAAAGTGCCCAAGTTGTGAATTACAACAAACAAAATCTATATTTCAAACGATACCTTTGGGGAAACATGTACAAACCCAATATTGTGCACCATACTCACTGCTAACATTATTTATAGAGAGCCACTTTATCCCTAAATGTAACAGAACTTTCTATATAAACATGGGGGAAGATTGGTCGGTGTCAGCCGGTATACAGTAAGCTTCTTATAGATAAGGTAGGAGAGTATACTCAGTCTTTTTTAGTGTGGAAAGGATTTTCACTTGCCGCTCCACATTAACTCAGCATGGCGGCGAGTTTTGTTTAGCATAGACACCAGCGTTCATCACCCGACGAGTGTTTCGTCTGCTCGCAAGAATTCTATGTTTAGCAAATTTACCTACAGCACTGTCCAAATGATGGGATTAAATGGCCCCCTTCACTTTTATAGCTAACCTGGAGTGACAGGATTAAAGTTTGTGGTTTGGATCTTTAACTCATCTCTTTGCTCTGGTGCATTTCCATCTCTTTTTAAGCATGCTATTATCCGACCCACTGTATTCTCAAGAATAACACCCTTGACCCTACCTCCTGTCGGGAACATCCCTGAGACATCTACCTAAATCTACCGCTCTCACACTTCCCTTGTTTGTTCACCGGGTGTGCTGCTGCTTCCGCCTTCTCTGGGATTTCCTTTCTGTCTTCTATTGTTTGTCTTATAGTTTCCCATCTTCTGATTCAACTTACCTTTGTGTTGAGCCCTCGACTCTTTCTGCCACAGCCTGTCTCTGCCTTAGTTCCCGTTTCATGTATTGGTTGAGTCCTGGTTTATATTGAAAGGTCCTTGCCTGTATTCGGCTTGTCCCAGTTCTGTCACTGTGCCCCAGTCCTGTCCCTGTGTACCCGTCCTGTTCCTGCTTCCTCGCTGCCGATCTTTGCCTGTGACCCCTGACTCCGCCTATTAACTTCCTGCCTCCGACCTCTGCCTGTGACCGGACTACGCTGCCTTCCCTGCACCCAGGCTTGTGACCCGACTACGCCTTCGCCTACTTCCTGCTGTTCTTGCCACTGAGTTCCAACCCGCAGCTGGAGTCTCTTACACCTCCCCTTATAACAATCGCCCTATCTCTCTCTTGTCTTTTTTCTCTCAAAAGTTCCGGTCACCTTGTTCTTTACTTACATATACTTCATTTTATAAATTCCCATTACCTGCAAGACCTTTTCCACTTGGGCTTCTGCCCAGCATACTCAGCTTTAACCACACTCGCCAAAAGTAGCTAATGACTGCGATATAAGCAAATCTCAAGGAAACGACTCTATCCTTATTCTTCTTGACCTCTCCTCAGCTTTTGATACAATCTACCACCCTCTTATTCTGCACAGTCTTCCATCTCTTGGCATTCGGTGCACTCCGCTCTCCTGGTTCTCCTACGTCTAGCACCACTCCTTCAGTGTCTCGGTTGCCAACTACTCCGCTACCTCTATGGATCTCTCGGTTGCTGTACCTCAAGGCTTTGTTTTACGTTCCCCACTCTTCTCTATATGTACGTTCCCTGCTGGGTAACTCCTCTTGCTTCAGCGATCATTTCTATGCTGATTACACACAGCTCTATTTATCTGCCCCTGCAGTCCAGTAACAAATCACACGTTGCCTATCAGCGATCACTGCCTGGATGGCCCTTCATCGCCTCACATGGAATATGTCTAAGACTGAGCTCCTTATACTCCCTCCCAAACCAGGCTCCATTATTCCTTTCTCTATTGCAGTCAACAACACCACTATCCACCCAGTCTTGCAAGTACGTTGCCTAGGGGTAACATTCAACTCCCCCCTCTCTCTTCCTCCCCTGATATAAACACTGTTACAAAATCTTGCAGTTTCTTCCTTAACGTTACAAAGCAACAAGCTTCCTCTGTTGCTCGACGACTGAAACATTAAAGAGGCAATCCAGGGAGGAGGATTTTTTGGTGAAGTTATTTTTTTTTACATAGAGTTGAAGCAGGGGGTCTCTGGAGTGGAACCCCTTTATTTTCAGCTTCGGGGACCAGCTGCTTCCGGAGATACTTACCTGCAAATTATGTGCAGGTAGTCAGATTCTTTACTCGACAAGCATGGTTCACAATATGTCTACTGTTCAGAGCTCGCGGGCCAATAGGAAGCCAAAACGTCATTGGTGCAGCTTCCTATTGGCCCATGCGATGCTGCAAACCTGAAATCCCCGCCTGCTGAGCCAGATCCGCTTCTGGCACCTACTTTGAAGGTATCTCCAGAAGTGGAGGGTTCCCGGAGCTGAAATGAATGAGGTTCAGCTCTGGAGACCCACTGCTTCAATTCTATATTAAAAAACAACAACTTTTAAAACAAAGTTGCCATCTGGGATTGCTCCTTTAATGCAGGGCCTCGTTCTGTCCCATAGGATTACTGCAACAATGATTTCACTGACTTCTCTGCTTCACACCTCTATGCCTTACAATCTCTTCAAAATACTTTATCTCGTGCTCTTCCAGACGTGTTTCTGTTTCCGACCTCCTGTACTCTGTCTGCTGGTTTCCTAAACATTTCCGTATAAACTACAACATTTTCCTACCTTCCCTTTAAGGCCCCACACTCCTGCACCCCCATATATCTCACCTCTGGCCTCTCCTTACACTCCTCTGCACCCCCATATATCTCACCTCTGATCTTTCGTAACACTCCTGTGCACCCCCATATATCTCACCTCTGATCTCTCGTAACACTCCTGTGCACCTCCGTATATCTCACCTCTGGTCACTCGTTACACTCCTGTGCACCTCCATATATCTCACCTCTGATCTCTCGTAACACTCCTGTGCACCTCCGTATATCTCACCTCTGGTCACTCGTTACACTCCTGTGCACCTCCATATATCTCACCTCTGATCTCTCGTAACACTCCTGTGCACCCCCGTATATCCCACCTCTGATCTCTCGTAACACCCCTCTGCACCTCCATATATCTCACCTCTGATCTCTCGTTACACTTCTCTGCACCTCCATATATCTCACCTCTGCACCTCCATATATCTCACCTCTGCACCTCCATATATCTCACCTCTGATATTTCGTTACACTCCTGTGCACCTCCATATATCTCACCTCTGATCTCTCGTTACACCCCTCTGCACCTCCATATATCTCACCTCTGATCTCTCGTTACACTCCTCTGCACCTCCATACATCTCACCTCTGGTCTCTCGTTACACCCCTCTGCACCTCCAAATATCTCACCTCTGGTCTCTCGTTACACCCCTCTGCACCCCCATATATCTCACCTCTGATCTCTCATGTTATGATTGATCCAGGGATTTCTAATGATTGAACCACTTACCTCTACAGCTCTGTTATGTTTTAAACATTTTTCACCCATCTCTCCTTACCTATGGAACTCTCTTCCGCTCAATATTCATCAAGCACATTCTCTCTCTGTTTTTTTATATTTTGTATGCATGACTAATATGACTGAATATTATGTAGTAATTGACATTGTATTTCAATGAGTTATGCTAAGTTAAATGTTATAAACATATTGCAAGTTTTAAGGAAACCCAATTAAAAAGTACATAAACGGTGGAGATATATTCATTGTTAACCTCTTACCACTACCCTCAAAATGTACCATTAATCAAATGCACAGCTCATCAATTACATACATTGTTGACTGATGAGAAGCGTCATCAGTGAGACCATGTTCATGTATGTGTCTGCGTCTACCTGCATTTGTTGTTTATGACATCAAAAAGGTCAATTTTCATGCAGTTATGGTGGACTCCACCCATACAAAAGAGAAAACAAAATGGTGATAATAGCGCTAAGAACTAAACAATAACTATTAGTGTACAACAATATGAACACTTAGATCCCTTAAAATAATAAGGCAAGGCTGCCAAGAGATGCTGACCCAAAAACAAAGTCCGTTATAATACACAAAAAAACAAATACAAGCCGACGCCTAAAAATGTCCAAAGATAGTCTATTGGGGATCCAATTGGACCGGAACACACAGCTCCACCTCCAGTCTTGTACTTCCAATGGAGGTGCAATTAATTTTTTTGCTTGATTCCGTATATTACGTCACATCTGGTCGTGGTCACAACTTTGGAAGTACAAGACTGGAGGTGGATCTGTGTGTTCCGGTCCAATTGGATCCCACAAATTTTTTTTGTGACTCCACCCATAGCTTCTTGTTTTCTTTGTGGGAAAGACTATGATGCACACACTGCACAACCCTACACATTGGTTTTACGCATTGGCGCACACAGATTCACTAACTTGCTATTCTTCTGAGCATTATTATAGCAAAGGGCAAAACATAGCCCCCCGTAGATCTCAGAGCCCCCCGTAGATCTCAGAGCCCCCCGTAGATCTCAGAGCCCCCCGTAGATCTCAGAGCCCCCCGTAGATCTCAGAGCCCCCCGTAGATCTCAGAGCCCCCCGTAGATCTCAGAGCCCCCGTAGATCTCAGAGCCCCTATTATTCCTCTGGGATTTGTCTAACGCTTTGACACTTGCTTTCTTCTCTCATTCTAGTTCCATCAGCTTTCCATTCACCCAATGCGTCTCCTTTCAGGTTCGAGGTGCGAGTGGATTCTTCCGCACTCCCCCTTTGGACACCTGACACATGGTTTCACCCCATTCCACTCTTCCATGCTGACTGGCTGCATCTCCCCACAGGTAACGTGTAACCTGGATCACCATCACATTGGATTTTGCCAGCATTACATCCCAGGTCTCCCGTCCAGGGGGCCATCATCCTTTGGGTGACTTGAGCCGTAATGCATTTTACTGAGATAGTGAAGCAGAAACTGGATGTTTTTATGATCAGAAACCGTGGGGACTTATTTAGGAAAAACAAGTGTGAGTCCAGAGTTCAGACAGCCACGGTGTCCATATAAACCATCAAGCAATTAGTTTAAGGTTGAGGACCTCTTTCCCAAAATCAAGGAACAAATGATGATTTATGTATGTAAGGTAGAATAGTGCCTAGTGTTGCCAGTGGCAGCAAACTCAGATAGTCCTGATGGCACCATAAACATCTCCCCATATAAAACTTCAATGTCCAGTATGTGACATCATCCAAAGCATGGGCAGGTTGACAGAACTCACTTGGTGAATCTTGAATCTGTCCCGTCAGTCCTTGGGTTCCGCTGGGAAGGTCCTGTGATGTGCTATAGTCTGCTGGATAGGAAGGCAGCAAGTGGAGGCAAGCAGAGCACTACCATATGGCAAAACTAAGGATCCAGAGGGGGCTCACATATAGAAAGATATAAAAAGCTTTATTGGATCATACACAACCCCCGAAGAGGGGTTAGAGTATACACCTACACATTCCCGGCATAATGCCCTTCATCAAGGTACAAACGGCTGAACTGCATTTATTAAGGAAACCTACAGTATCTCCATTGAAACCAGTTGGATTTCATTGTTTGAGAAATCTGGTGCAGTTTGGGAGTTTGCCGTGGGTTTGCAGCAAGGATGCATTCATCGGTAATGTCCTTTGGGAGGGGTATTCACCAAACTGTTATATCAAGGAAATAACGTGACATTGTGGAAAACGGGAACGGTTAATGATGATAATATGAAAAAAATAAACAACGTGACATTAACTGGCTCATTGGTGTTGGGATAACGTTACCGATGTAGCCAGATTTGAATGGGTTCCACCTGGCAGCGTGATTATTAAATCTGGCTACATCTGTATTTCGGGATAACCAAGTGGTATTTTAAAATAACATTACCCCTTCCCCACATAAATAAAGATAATTTAATGTACTTTTATATATTGTGTAATATATCAACCCCTTAGTGACCCAAATGGCCAGCTAGCCATGGACAACACATGACCAGCTGACCCCTAAGGGGTTAATATATACCTGCAGGCAAAGATGATTGGTATGAGACTGCCGCGTCCCAAAATAAAGCAACCGCAGCTCACCAGGATAGGAAAGCATAAAAAAAATGTTTATTAGAATACATTAAAACGAAAAAAAAGACAAACAGATACAAAAAAAAAACCACCTCCTACGCGTTTTAGGCTACAGCAGCCCTTTCTCACTTTCTTACTCCTTGAGAAAGGGCTGCTGTAGCCTGAAACGCGTAGGAGGTGGTTTTTTTTGTATCTGTTTGTCTTTTTTTTCGTTTTTATGTAGTCTAATAAACATTTTTTATACTTTCCTATCCTGGTGAGCTGCGGTTGCTTTATTTTGGGACGCGGCAGTCTCATACCAATCATCTTTGCCTGCATGCTGTTTTTCGGATTGGAGAGACGCACTGTGACCTGGAGGACGCGCCATATGGGATTTGTTGCTGCACGGAGCGAGGGAGCGTTCCCGGACGGACCGGAAGCAGGTGTACACGCCACCGGCACTCGGGAGCTCCAGCAACTTGAGTAAGAAGCAGACGGCAGCAGGTTGGAGAGATTTGTGGGGTCTGCACCAGGACCGGATCAGACGGACCTGTGGAGGTAACGGAGGCTACATTGAGGGATCCCAAAGAGAGGTAATATTACTTTCCTCCAACGGTGTATATATCCCATGTAGCGATTTCCAAAGGAACTCCCACTCCACATACTCCTTTCTCTGGTCCCATCTCCAATCAACTTATTCTACATCCCACGTTCTTCATTCAACCTCGTAACACAGACCACAGTTGTCCCATACAATATTGCCTATTATTCATTATTTTTAAGCTCTCCGTTTTAGAGCTTTGGGTAGCCCCTTTTTTTGATTTCGTTAATATATACCTCCCTACCTGACTTGTATACCAAAGAGGCTAGCAGGGCAAGGGGTTAAATCTTACCATCCTCCCCAATGATGACTGAAGGACGTTGGTTAATAAGAGAAGCCTTCGCTGCCTCATTGGCACAGACGGGATTAATGAAGTCAATAAAAACCAATGACCCCATCAGGGCCGAGGGTCCCCATCTTCTTCAGCTCCTGGGACCTCCAGCAAAGTGTCCTCAAAGGGCTGATGCCCAAACATAAATGTAAGACATAAAACATTAACCTTTTCAGTGCCAGAGAGCTGTGCCACCTCTGTCACTTCTGAATCACGTGACCACTCTTCAGAGCAATCATGTTGATTTATTTATATATAACATGTGTTACAGGCAGTAATACACTGAGCGTTACCTCCCGTTCTCACGCATGTCCTGGGCACAGAGTTATAACGTGTTACAGGCAGTAATACACTGAGCGTTACCTCCCGTTCTCACGCGTGTCCTGGGCACAGAGTTATAACGTGTTACAGGCAGTAATACAGTGAGAGTTACCTCTCGTTCTCACGCATGTCCTGGGCACAGAGTTATAACGTGTTACAGGCAGTAATACAGTGAGTTACCTCTCGTTCTCACGCATGTCATGGGCACAGAGTTATAACGTGTGTTACAGGCAGTAATACAGTGAGAGTTACCTCTCATTCTCACGCATGTACTGGGCACAGAGTTATAACATGTTACAGGCAGTAATACAGTGAGAGTTACCTCTCGTTCTCACGCATGTCCTGGGCACAGCGTTATAACATGTGTTACAGGCAGTAATACAGTGAGAGTTACCTCTCGTTCTCACGCATGTCCTGGGCACAGAGTTATCACGTGTGTTACAGGCAGTAATACAGTGAGAGTTACCTCTCGTTCTCACGCATGTCCTGGGCACAGAGTTATAACATGTTACAGGCAGTAATACAGTGAGAGTTACCTCTCGTTCTCACGCATGTCCTGGGCACAGCGTTATAACATGTGTTACAGGCAGTAATACAGTGAGAGTTACCTCTCGTTCTCACGCATGTCCTGGGCACAGAGTTATCACGTGTGTTACAGGCAGTAATACAGTGGGAGTTACCTCTCGTTCTCATGCATGTCCTGGGCACAGAGTTATAACGTGTTACAGGAAGTAATACAGTGAGAGTTACCGCTCGTTCTCACGCATGTCCTGGGCACAGAGTTATAACGTGTGTTACAGGCAGTAATACAGTGAGAGTTACCTCTCGTTCTCACGCATGTCCTGGGCACAGAGTTATAACGTGTGTTACAGGCAGTAATACAGTGAGAGTTACCTCTCGTTCTCACGCATGTACTGAGCACAGAGTTATAACATGTTACAGGCAGTAATACAGTGAGAGTTACCTCTCGTTCTCACGCATGTACTGAGCACAGAGTTATAACATGTTACAGGCAGTAATACAGTGAGAGTTACCTCTAGTTCTCATGCATGTCCTGGGCACAGAGTTATAATAACAGATACGTGGTTACAAATACACGGTTACATTAAGTGAGCAGGGTTATACATTGTATATAAGACATTGCTTGCACAGTTAGAGATAATATATGTTATAAACGTATGTAACAGTTACAGACCAGATATTAAAATGTCAGACAGCTTTAGTTTTGAAAGCGCTTAGACTGTGATACAGTGAACAGTGTGAGCAGTTTTCCCGGATGTGACAGGGAGGGGACGTGACCCCCTCCCCCACCCCCCCTTCAGTGTGATCCTCGATCGATTGGGTACAGCCCGTTAAAAAAGAGGGGGCCCTGGGGTGGCTCTTTTCTTCACATACTGTACGTCATTACATGCGGTATTCATATAAATAACAAATACTATCATATAAATTTCAAGCAATCTTTTAGTCTGTGTAAGTCAGCAGCTACAATGTATCCTTATATTACTACGGTAACATTATCATTGTGACAGTTTGAAGCTCAAACTGCTGGGAATAATGGCAACAAATTATCACAAACAGGAAAGTGTTGCAAAGCTCTTGCACTGCTGGGGAGGTGGGATAAAGCCTGCTATAGACATCAAAAGATGCTTTAAAACTCATTAAAAATGGCATTAAGAGTTGAATAAACAAAACAAACAAAAAAAAAGTAGTCACTATTATCTCATACTACAGAACTGATTTTTTTTTTTTAAGCCCCCTTGAGATCTCACATGTTTTGCAGCTTTAAGTTACATAAGAGTACTTGGGGTTTTTTTATGGTGGAACCTGCCTTAAATGTCAATGAAAACATAATAATTACATTTAAAGTGTTTAACCTGCAGACTAAAATAGAAAGTTAATCTTGGGGTCTGTACTAGTGTTGTACCGGCTCCTAATTTTTTAGAAAACCGGGTAACGGGTAACCGGGCAAAATCAATCATTCTATTCAGCCTGGTAAGCGGTTACCCGGCCGGCACTTACCTGCACGGTGAGGAAGACGGCGGCGACATCTGGGGGCAGCAGAAGAGTTCCTGGTGGCGGTGGCAGCAACAAAAGTCTGTGTTCAGCCGGCTCCTCCCCGGCTGTCCAATAGGAACGCTCCTGCTCCGGTCACATGGTTCCCCGGCTCACACTGGTATCAGCTGTGCGCTGTATTCCTGCTGCTCCTGCCGGCTGTGTGCTGTATTCCTGCTGCTCCTGCCGGCTGTGTGCTGTATTCCTGCTGCTCCTGCCGGCTGTGCGCTGTATTCCTACTGCTCCTGCCGGCTGTGTGCTGTATTCCTGCTGCTCCTGCCGGCTGTGTGCTGTATTCCTGCTGCTCCTGCCGGCTGTGGGCTGTATTCCTGCTGCTCCTGCCGGCTGTGCGCTGTATTCCTGCTGCTCCTGCCGGCTGTGTGCTGTATTCCTGCTGCTCCTGCCGGCTGTGTGCTGTATTCCTGCTGCTCCTGCCGGCTGTGTGCTGTATTCCTGCTGCTCCTGCCGGCTGTGTGCTGTATTCCTGCTGCTCCTGCCGGCTGTGCGCTGTATTCCTGCTGCTCCTGCCGGCTGTGCGCTGTATTCCTGCTGCTCCTGCCGGCTGTGCGCTGTATTCCTGCTGCTCCTGCCGGCTGTGCGCTGTATTCTTGCTGCTCGTGCTGGCTGTGCGCTGTATTCCTGCTGCTCGTGCCGGCTGTGTGCTGTATTCCTGCTGCTCCTGCCGGCTGTGCGCTGTATTCTTGCTGCTCGTGCTGGCTGTGCGCTGTATTCCTGCTGCTCATGCCGGCTGTGTGCTGTATTCCTGCTGCTCCTGCCGGCTGTGCGTTGTATTCCTGCTGCTCGTGCCGGCTGTGTGCTGTATTCCTGCTGCTCCTGCCGGCTGTGCGCTGTATTCCTGCTGCTCGTGCCGGCTGTGTGCTGTATTCCTGCTGCTCCTGCCGGCTGTGCGCTGTATTCCTGCTGCTCCTGCCGGCTGTGCGCTGTATTCCTGCTGCTCCTGCCGGCTGTGTGCTGTATTCCTGCTGCTCCTGCCGGCTGTGCGCTGTATTCCTGCTGCTCCTGCCGGCTGTGCGCTGTATTCCTGCTGCTCGTGCCGGCTGTGTGCTGTATTCCTGCTGCTCCTGCCGGCTGTGCGCTGTATTCCTGCTGCTCCTGCCGGCTGTGAGCTGTATTCCTGCTGCTCCTGCCGGCTGTGCGCTGTATTCTTGCTGCTCGTGCTGGCTGTGCGCTGTATTCCTGCTGCTCGTGCCGGCTGTGTGCTGTATTCCTGCTGCTCCTGCCGGCTGTGCGTTGTATTCCTGCTGCTCGTGCCGGCTGTGTGCTGTATTCCTGCTGCTCCTGCCGGCTGTGCGCTGTATTCCTGCTGCTCGTGCCGGCTGTGTGCTGTATTCCTGCTGCTCCTGCCGGCTGTGCGCTGTATTCCTGCTGCTCCTGCCGGCTGTGCGCTGTATTCCTGCTGCTCCTGCCGGCTGTGTGCTGTATTCCTGCTGCTCCTGCCGGCTGTGCGCTGTATTCCTGCTGCTCCTGCCGGCTGTGCGCTGTATTCCTGCTGCTCGTGCCGGCTGTGTGCTGTATTCCTGCTGCTCCTGCCGGCTGTGCGCTGTATTCCTGCTGCTCCTGCCGGCTGTGCGCTGTATTCCTGCTGCTCCTGCCGGCTGTGAGCTGTATTCCTGCTGCTCCTGCCGGCTGTGTGCTGTATTCCTGCTGCTCCTGCCGGCTGTGTGCTGTATTCCTGCTGCTCCTGCCGGCTGTGCGCTGTATTCCTGCTGCTCCTGCCGGCTGTGTGCTGTATTCCTGCTGCTCCTGCCGGCTGTGCGCTGTATTCCTGCTGCTCCTGACGGCTGTGCGCTGTATTCCTGCTGCTCCTGCCGGCTGTGTGCTGTATTCCTGCTGCTCCTGCCGGCTGTGCGCTGTATTCCTGCTGCTCCTGCCGGCTGTGCGCTGTATTCTTGCTGCTCGTGCTGGCTGTGCGCTGTATTCCTGCTGCTCCTGCCGGCTGTGTGCTGTATTCCTGCTGCTCCTGCCGGCTGTGCGTTGTATTCCTGCTGCTCGTGCCGGCTGTGTGCTGTATTCCTGCTGCTCCTGCCGGCTGTGCGTTGTATTCCTGCTGCTCGTGCCGGCTGTGTGCTGTATTCCTGCTGCTCCTGCCGGCTGTGCGCTGTATTCCTGCTGCTCCTGCCGGCTGTGTGCTGTATTCCTGCTGCTCCTGCCGGCTGTGCGTTGTATTCCTGCTGCTCCTGCCGGCTGTGCGCTGTATTCCTGCTGCTCCTGCCGGCTGTGCGCTGTATTCCTGCTGCTCCTGCCGGCTGTGTGCTGTATTCCTGCTGCTCCTGCCGGCTGTGTGCTGTATTCCTGCTGCTCCTGCCGGCTGTGTGCTGTATTCCTGCTGCTCCTGCCGGCTGTGCGCTGTATTCCTGCTGCTCCTGACGGCTGTGCGCTGTATTCCTGCTGCTCCTGCCGGCTGTGTGCTGTATTCCTGCTGCTCCTGCCGGCTGTGCGCTGTATTCCTGCTGCTCCTGACGGCTGTGCGCTGTATTCCTGCTGCTCCTGCCGGCTGTGTGCTGTATTCCTGCTGCTCCTGCCGGCTGTGCGCTGTATTCCTGCTGCTCCTGCCGGCTGTGTGCTGTATTCCTGCTGCTCCTGCCGGCTGTGTGCTGTATTCCTGCTGCTCCTGCCGGCTGTGTGCTGTATTCCTGCTGCTCCTGCCGGCTGTGCGCTGTATTCCTGCTGCTCCTGACGGCTGTGCGCTGTATTCCTGCTGCTCCTGCCGGCTGTGTGCTGTATTCCTGCTGCTCCTGCCGGCTGTGCGCTGTATTCCTGCTGCTCCTGCCGGCTGTGCGCTGTATTCTTGCTGCTCGTGCTGGCTGTGCGCTGTATTCCTGCTGCTCCTGCCGGCTGTGTGCTGTATTCCTGCTGCTCCTGCCGGCTGTGTGCTGTATTCCTGCTGCTCGTGCCGGCTGTGTGCTGTATTCCTGCTGCTCCTGCCGGCTGTGCGTTGTATTCCTGCTGCTCGTGCCGGCTGTGTGCTGTATTCCTGCTGCTCCTGCCGGCTGTGCGCTGTATTCCTGCTGCTCCTGCCGGCTGTGCGCTGTATTCTTGCTGCTCGTGCTGGCTGTGCGCTGTATTCCTGCTGCTCGTGCCGGCTGTGTGCTGTATTCCTGCTGCTCCTGCCGGCTGTGCGTTGTATTCCTGCTGCTCGTGCCGGCTGTGTGCTGTATTCCTGCTGCTCCTGCCGGCTGTGCGCTGTATTCCTGCTGCTCCTGCCGGCTGTGCGCTGTATTCCTGCTGCTCCTGCCGGCTGTGCGCTGTATTCCTGCTGCTCCTGCCGGCTGTGTGCTGTATTCCTGCTGCTCCTGCCGGCTGTGTGCTTTATTCCTGCTGCTCCTGCCGGCTGTGTGCTGTATTCCTGCTGCTCCTGCCGGCTGTGTGCTGTATTCCTGCTGCTCCTGCCGGCTGTGTGCTGTATTCCTGCTGCTCCTGCCGGCTGTGCGCTGTATTCTTGCTGCTCGTGCTGGCTGTGCGCTGTATTCCTGCTGCTCGTGCCGGCTGTGTGCTGTATTCCTGCTGCTCCTGCTGGCTGTGCGTTGTATTCCTGCTGCTCGTGCCGGCTGTGTGCTGTATTCCTGCTGCTCCTGCCGGCTGTGCGCTGTATTCCTGCTGCTCCTGCCGGCTGTGTGCTGTATTCCTACTGCTCCTGCCGGCTGTGTGTGTATTCCTACTGCTCCTGCCGGCTGTGTGCTGTATTCCTGCTGCTCCTGCCGGCTGTGCGCTGTATTCCTGCTGCTCCTGCCGGCTGTGCGCTGTATTCCTGCTGCTCCTGCCGGCTGTGTGCTGTATTCCTGCTGCTCCTGCCGGCTGTGCGCTGTATTCCTGCTGCTCCTGCCGGCTGTGTGCTGTATTCCTGCTGCTCCTGCCGGCTGTGTGCTGTATTCCTGCTGCTCCTGCCGGCTGTGCGCTGTATTCCTGCTGCTCCTGCCGGCTGTGTGCTGTATTCCTGCTGCTCCTGCCAGCTGTGCGCTGTATTCCTGCTGCTCCTGCCGGCTGTGTGCTGTATTCCTGCTGCTCCTGCTGGCTGTGCGCTGTATTCCTGCTGCTCCTGCCGGCTGTGTGCTGTATTCCTGCTGCTCCTGCCGGCTGTGTGCTGTATTCCTGCTGCTCCTGCTGGCTGTGTGCTGTATTCCTGCTGCTCCTGCCGGCTGTGTGCTGTATTCCTGCTGCTCCTGCCGGCTGTGTGCTGTATTCCTGCTGCTCCTGCCGGCTGTGTGCTGTATTCCTGCTGCTCCTGCCGGCTGTGTGCTGTATTCCTGCTGCTCCTGCCGGCTGTGCGCTGTATTCTTGCTGTTCGTGCTGGCTGTGCGCTGTATTCCTGCTGCTCGTGCCGGCTGTGTGCTGTATTCCTGCTGCTCCTGCTGGCTGTGCGTTGTATTCCTGCTGCTCGTGCCGGCTGTGTGCTGTATTCCTGCTGCTCCTGCCGGCTGTGCGCTGTATTCCTGCTGCTCCTGCCGGCTGTGTGCTGTATTCCTACTGCTCCTGCCGGCTGTGTGTGTATTCCTACTGCTCCTGCCGGCTGTGTGCTGTATTCCTGCTGCTCCTGCCGGCTGTGCGCTGTATTCCTGCTGCTCCTGCCGGCTGTGCGCTGTATTCCTGCTGCTCCTGCCGGCTGTGTGCTGTATTCCTGCTGCTCCTGCCGGCTGTGCGCTGTATTCCTGCTGCTCCTGCCGGCTGTGTGCTGTATTCCTGCTGCTCCTGCCGGCTGTGTGCTGTATTCCTGCTGCTCCTGCCGGCTGTGCGCTGTATTCCTGCTGCTCCTGCCGGCTGTGTGCTGTATTCCTGCTGCTCCTGCCAGCTGTGCGCTGTATTCCTGCTGCTCCTGCCGGCTGTGTGCTGTATTCCTGCTGCTCCTGCTGGCTGTGCGCTGTATTCCTGCTGCTCCTGCCGGCTGTGTGCTGTATTCCTGCTGCTCCTGCCGGCTGTGTGCTGTATTCCTGCTGCTCCTGCTGGCTGTGTGCTGTATTCCTGCTGCTCCTGCCGGCTGTGTGCTGTATTCCTGCTGCTCCTGCCGGCTGTGTGCTGTATTCCTGCTGCTCCTGCCGGCTGTGCGCTGTATTCCTGCTGCTCCTGCTGGCTGTGCGCTGTATTCCTGCTGCTCCTGCCGGCTGTGTGCTGTATTCCTGCTGCTCCTGCCGGCTGTGTGCTGTATTCCTGCTGCTCCTGCCGGCTGTGTGCTGTATTCCTGCTGCTCCTGCCGGCTGTGTGCTGTATTCCTGCTGCTCCTGCCGGCTGTGTGCTGTATTCCTGCTGCTCCTGCCGGCTGTGCGCTGTATTCCTGCTGCTCGTGCCGGCTGTGTGCTGTATTCCTGCTGCTCGTGCCGGCTGTGCGCTGTATTCCTGCTGCTCCTGCCGGCTGTGCGCTGTATTCCTGCTGCTCCTGCCGGCTGTGTGCTGTATTCCTGCTGCTCCTGCCGGCTGTGTGCTGTATTCCTGCTGCTCCTGCAGCTGTGCGCTGTATTCCTGCTGCTCCTGCTGGCTGTGCGCTGTATTCCTGCTGCTCCTGACGGCTGTGCGCTGTATTCCTGCTGCTCCTGCCGGCTGTGTGCTGTATTCCTGCTGCTCCTGCCGGCTGTGTGCTGTATTCCTGCTGCTCCTGCCGGCTGTGTGCTGTATTCCTGCTGCTCCTGCCGGCTGTGTGCTATATTCCTGCTGCTCCTGCTGGCTGTGCGCTGTATTCCTGCTGCTCCTGCCGGCTGTGCGCTGTATTCCTGCTGCTCCTGCCGGCTGTGCGCTGTATTCCTGCTGCTCCTGCCGGCTGTGTGCTGTATTCCTGCTGCTCCTGCCGGCTGTGCGCTGTATTCCTGCTGCTCCTGCCGGCTGTGCGCTGTATTCCTGCTGCTCCTGCCGGCTGTGTGCTGTATTCCTG
Source organism: Ascaphus truei (assembly GCF_040206685.1). Taxonomy (NCBI): domain Eukaryota; kingdom Metazoa; phylum Chordata; class Amphibia; order Anura; family Ascaphidae; genus Ascaphus; species Ascaphus truei. The sequence goes on from NC_134487.1 coordinate 8,491,164, forward strand.
CTGCTCCTGCCGGCTGTGCGCTGTATTCCTGCTGCTCGTGCCGGCTGTGTGCTGTATTCCTGCTGCTCCTGCCGGCTGTGTGCTGTATTCCTGCTGCTCCTGCTGGCTGTGCGCTGTATTCCTGCTGCTCCTGCTGGCTGTGTGCTGTATTCCTGCTGCTCCTGCTGGCTGTGTGCTGTATTCCTGCTGCTCCTGCTGGCTGTGCGCTGTATTCCTGCTGCTCCTGCCGGCTGTGTGCTGTATTCCTGCTGCTCCTGCCGGCTGTGCGCTGTATTCCTGCTGCTCCTGCCGGCTGTGCGCTGTATTCCTGCTGCTCCTGCGTCTATGGGCTGTATTCCTGCTGCTCCTGCCGGCTGTGCGCTGTATTCCTGCTGCTCCTGCCGGCTGTGCGCTGTATTCCTGCTGCTCCTGCCGGCTGTGTGCTGTATTCCTGCTGCTCCTGCCGGCTGTGCGCTGTATTCCTGCTGCTCCTGCCGGCTGTGTGCTGTATTCCTGCTGCTCCTGCCGGCTGTGTGCTGTATTCCTGCTGCTCCTGCCGGCTGTGTGCTGTATTCCTGCTGCTCCTGCCGGCTGTGTGCTGTATTCCTGCTGCTCCTGCCGGCTGTGCGCTGTATTCCTGCTGCTCCTGCCGGCTGTGTGCTGTATTCCTGCTGCTCCTGCCGGCTGTGTGCTGTATTCCTGCTGCTCCTGCCGGCTGTGTGCTGTATTCCTGCTGCTCCTGCCGGCTGTGTGCTGTATTCCTGCTGCTCCTGCCGGCTGTGCGCTGTATTCCTGCTGCTCCTGCCGGCTGTGCGCTGTATTCCTGCTGCTCCTGCCGGCTGAATACAGACTTCTGTTGCTGCCATCGCCACAGGACCTCGGCTGCTGCTCCCAGATGTCGCCGCGGTCTTTCCTCACCTTCCGTCGCCGGCTGCAGGTAAGTGATGATGTATTTTTGGCTACTCTGACATTACCCGGCGCCGGTTCCTACCCGGTGCCGGGCCCAGCCCCCTGCTGCCGGGTCCGGGGAGCTAAATAAGCGCCGGGTACCGGGTAGTTACCGGGTGCTCGGTGTATCACTAGTCTATACACCGCGGCAAACCCATTGTATGAGATTTATAAAAGCAAAATAAATCCCATTGTATCCTCATTGAGTTTATTCTTTGATACATCTGGTGCCATTTTTTCTTCCACTTTTGCAGCTGGGATACATTGCAAAATACAGTAGTCTCCCTGATGTCTGCTGTATGGTACTATGTTTGAGAGGCTGGAACAGGTTTAAAGCTGCAGACCAAGCTAAATCCTACATGTGCCTGGTTTTCTTCTTCTTAATAAATCAGTTCTGTACTATGAGAAAATACGTGAAGCATGTTGGTTTTTTAAAAACATCTCTGAATGACATATTTAATGTATTATAATGTAACAAGACTTTTTTTGTTTCTATAGCAGCCATTTACAAAGTCACACTGACTGCAGAATATGCCTCTCCAGTCATTTAGTGAACCCCCCCCCCCGAGCCGAATCTTCGCCGATCGATCACAGGAGAACTGATCGATCTGCAACTTCGCTAACTACTTATTCTTGTGTGGATTGTAGTCCTGCACGTATTAAAGGGGAATTTAAAAAAATGGCAGCTTGGACTGCTGCTTTAATGGCCTGCCCCACCTGTTCAATATAGTGAGAAGTTGGTTACACAGTCAACAATGTGTCACCTTCCATTCACTTGAAGAAAAGGTGATGTATCACTAACTGCATGTTACCCCCCTCCTCCCCATCTATGGCCTGGAGAAGACGCATAGGGACCGGGGCTTGGGTAATCCAGCTGAAGATATTGTGAGCAGGATACAGATTGAAACATTTTGTTCTATTTACTGAGTTACACAAATATCTATCAGGAAACAAAAACACCTGAAACCAGGAGATTTGTAAGATATCCACAGCTAATATCCAACGTGAAGCTGCGGAAGGAGCAATCGCCTCAATAGCTGTTTGAGAAAAACACTTAAATCCACTTCTCTAAATTACAGACACCTATTATTGTTTTTCTAAATTCCTCCTTCACGGGAATGTAACAAATTTTGGTCTATGCTCAAAAAAGACTGGTTTTGTACCAGCAAAGTCGGTAGCAGTTTCATGTACAAGATATCTCCAGAATATAAAGGAAAGATAAAACCATTGCAAAGAGAGTAACCACAATGAAAAAGATATCTTTTCTGCAATCTCGTATGCCAGGCGGCATTTAATGAGATGATACTCAGTTTATTTATTTCGATATTTATGCGGGGTGGCGAGCAGCAGCCAGTAACAATGATGCACCCAATACTGGTTGGATGATTGGAAGGAAGTTAGCTAGTTATCATCTTGGAATCAGATTTCTTAAATGCGGGTTAAACATATTTAGCCCCCTTGGAAGTGCCCCCAGATTAGAGTATGAGACTGTGGAGGTATGTTCACATGGAAAAGCTGCTTGGAAGGGTTTTACTACCTGCAGAATGATCAATGGTTTGGATTCAAATCACTGTTACAAGGACTCTCTTATAAAGAGAAATGTTATTGTATAGCCAACTAGTGTACAAGCAGTGTAATAGTGCAGCAGTGTAATAGTGCAGCAGTATAAGGCCTGGGACATAGTCATTGTATCCGTGCGGAGGTGCGCTGAGGCTCAGGGAAAGCGGGGCATGTCGGGGGCGGGCCAGTGACGTCACGGAGCTGGTTCGCCCTCATTGGGCGAACCGCTCACGTGACCGGCCCTGCGCTCCGGCGAGCGCCAAATCTGAAAACTTCTTGAGACACACGCTTCCCCAAGCGTGCGCGAGCTGCAGGGGCTCAGTGCTGAGCGTGAGCACGACTCAGCCTTGCTCACTACTATGTCCCAGGCCTAATAGCACAGGAGTGTAATAGCACAGGAGTGTAATAGCACAGGAGTGTAATAGCACAGGAGTGTAATAGCACAGGAGTGTAATAGCACAGGAGTGTAATAGCACAGGAGTGTAATAGCACAGGAGTCTACTGTATACAAGCAATATAATAGTACAGGGGTATAATAGCACAGGAGTATAATAGCACAGGAGTGTAATAGCACAGGAGTGTAATAGCACAGGAGTCTACTGTATACAAGCAATATAATAGCACAGGGGTATAATAGCACAGGAGTATAATAGCACAGGAGTGTAATAGCACAGGAGTGTAATAGCACAGGAGTCTACTGTATACAAGCAGTATAATAGTACAGGGGTATAATAGCACAGGGGTATAATAGCACAGGAGTGTAATAGCACAGGAGTGTAATAGCACAGGAGTGTAATAGCACAGGAGTCTACTGTATACAAGCAGTATAATAGTACAGGGGTATAATAGCACAGGAGTATAATAGCTTGTATATAGTAGACTCCTGTACTATTACGCTGCGGTACTATTACACTCCTGTACTATTACACTTTGTACTATTATACGGCTGTACTATTGCACTCCTGTACTATTGCACTCCTGTACTATTACACTCCTGTACTATTGCACTCCTGTACTATTGCACTCCTGTACTATTGCACTCCTGTACTATTGCACTCCTGTACTATTGCACTCCTGTACTATTACACTCCTGTACTATTGCACTCCTGTACTATTGCACTCCTGTACTATTGCACTCCTGTACTATTGCACTCCTGTACTATTGCACTCCTGTACTATTGCACTCCTGTACTATTGCACTCCTGTACTATTGCACTCCTGTACTATTGCACTCCTGTACTATTGCACTCCTGTACTATTGCACTCCTGTACTATTGCACTCCTGTACTATTGCACTCCTGTACTATTGCACTCCTGTACTATTGCACTCCTGTACTATTGCACGGCTGTACTATTGCACGGCTGTACTATTGCACTCCTGTACTATTGCACTCCTGTACTATTGCACTCCTGTACTATTGCACTCCTGTACTATTGCACTCCTGTACTATTGCACTCCTGTACTATTGCACTCCTGTACTATTGCACTCCTGTACTATTGCACTCCTGTACTATTGCACTCCTGTACTATTGCACGGCTGTACTATTGCACTCCTGTATATAATAATACAGCAGAATAATAGTGCAGCAGCGTAATAGTACAGGGGTATAATAGTACCGCAGCCTACTAGTATACAAGCAGTATAATAGTACCACAGCATAATAGTACAGGATCATAATAGTACAGGAGTCTACTAGTATAGTACTTTGGGATATGCACGAGGAGTTACAATTAGTAATTGAAACCCTCTGACTCACACAGAGAGGCACAATGTTAAAGTTCTGCACTATTACTTACAAAGCTCATGTGATCATTACTGTTTCTCTTTTACAGCACTTCTCTTCCTCCTTCTCCTCCTCCTCCTCACACAGCCCACCCGCGGCTGACTCTGTGCCCTTCAGACTAGACAGCACCTCATCATCTCGGCTTCACCCCAGCGCTTCCCTAACGTTCACAGGGGAAGAGGCGCTGAAAGGTAAGAGCTTAACGACTCTGACCCATCCGACCCTACAGCACAGGAAGCCCCACCGACTTCAACGGGGCTCTCTGAATCAGCACTACTGCCCTTTATAGAATAAGGACATGTGGCTTGTTTGAAATAAAAACAAACTGTTGCTATATACAGTAAACCAAAACTGGGTTTGATAACCTCTTCCAGCCATCGAAATCTTCCTCTCTTCGGGGAATGGAAACCATGAAAGGATTGGTATTCTTCAAAAAATGTAGGATTGCCGACTGGTCGCTCGCTCTGGTCTCTCGCTGTCCATTTCTCGTTCCCTCTAAACATCGATAGATCCCCCAAAGTGAATCTCATGTTATTTACCCAGAAGTAGTGTGTACAAGACACTTAAATATATCCCTTAAAAACATTACACCTTCAATAACTATTTCATTCATGTTTTTATACCTTGCCTTCAAACGAATGAAAAAGTCTTTACAAGTACCGTACGTAACATAAAAGCAGGAGCCAGCACACTCCAAATATGTAGAACATCAAAGGTACATTGAGAAAAGTCCCATTGGGGAATAAAACCTTGATCTACTGATAAAACACATTTGAATTTGCTGCACCTTGCACGATACCAGGTTTTGAAGTGTATTCCCCACCAGAGGATGTGAAAACGCAGAATATTGCTTTATAATGCAGAATATCACAGAGGAGTCAGTGGCTCGGTATCAGGCGCCATGCGGAAAATCCACAGGGAGAGTTGGTTTAGTACCTGGGGACTAGATGCAAGCCGTAAATGGAACTAGGAATCAGGACCCAGAGAGTTGTCTAGCAAGCTAGGGTCAGGGCAAGCGTCAGGCAGTGAGCATAGTCAGGCAATCCAGGGTCAGGGCAAGCGGCAGGCTGTAAGTATAGTCAGGCAATCTGGTGTCAGGGCAAGCGGCAGGCAGTGAGCATAGTCAGGCAATCCAGGGTCAGGACAAGTGGCAGGCTGTAAGTATAGTCAGGCAATCCAGGGTCAGGGCAAGCGGCAGGCAGTGAGCATAGTCAGGCAATCCGGGGTCAGGGCAAGCGGCAGGCTGTAAGTATAGTCAGGCAATCTGGTGTCAGGGCAAGCGGCAGGCAGTAAGCATAGTCAGGCAATCCGGGGTCAGGGCAAGCGGCAGGCAGTAAGCATAGTCAGGCAATCTGGAGTCAGGGCAAGCGTCAGGCAGTGAGCATAGTCAGGCAATCCAGGGTCAGGACAAGTGGCAGGCTGTAAGTATAGTCAGGCAATCCGGGGTCAGGGCAAGTGGCAGGCAGTAAGCATAGTCAGGCAATCAAAGGTCAGGGCAAGCAGCAGGCTGTAAGTATAGTCAGGCAATCCGGGGTCAGGGCAAACGGCAGGCTGTGAGCATAGTCAGGCTAGTGGCAGGCAGTGAGCATAGTCAGGCAATCCGGGGTCAGAATCAGAATTTGGAGTCAGCTGGGAACATAACCTGGAAGTACTGAGGTACTGAGGTACTGCAGCAGTGGAGCAACACAACCTTATTCCAGTCTAGCAAAGGTGTTGTGAAGCAAGGTAAGCTGGGCTCAGACACCAGTTATAGGCAGTGAAGAGGCCACGTGATGAAGTCACAGAGTTATCCGCCATGGGCGGGTCTGTACAGGCCGATGTGAACCCCACACATGGATCCTTACACAGGGATAATGCTGAATATCACAACATATCCCCCCAGGGGAAGCAATAACCCTTCTTACAGGTGTAGTAGTGGGGGGGGGGGGGTATATTCAGCAGCGGATATGAAGATCCGCCGCCCTTCGCTCTTGCCTGTGACAGCCGCCTTATTGTTGCTGCCCTCCTTCTCCATCCGAATCGCAGCGTTAAATCACACTCCCCAACATGACGTCACGGCCATCATGATGTCATTTGACGTGAACATGACACCATGTGACGGGTTATTGGTGATGTCCGCGGCGTCATTTGATGCTGTGATTCGGAAGGAGAAGGAGCGTGGCAGCGAGGAGGCGGCCACCACGTGTAAGTGCTTTCCCATCAGGCCTGATAGCGTGGCATGTGCATATGGGGGCGGACATTTTTTCCACCACCAAATTTTCCAACCCTTGGCCTGGGCCTATCGGACCTAACGGGAAACCCACCCTCGGGGAATATGAATTATGTTAAATTAAGCAGAACAACATTGTGGTCCACGTATTTACTGATAAAGATTCAGGGTTGGACAAAACCAGTGTCCTATATCAGTGTTTCCCAACTCCCGTCCTCGGGGAACCCCAACAGGTCAGGTCTTAAGGATATCCCTGCTCCAGCACAGGCGGCTCAGTCAGAATGACTGAGCCGCTGATTGAGTCGCCTGTGCTGGAGCGGGGATATCCTTAAGACCTGACCTGTTGGGGTTCCCTGAGGACTGGAGTCGGGAAACACTGTTCTATGGCGTGGGTGCGGAAAGCGCTGGAACTGGTTAGCGCACGCGATCCAGCGTTATCTCTCAGGGACTTACACGAGAGCTAAAGCACCGGAGAAGGTGCGCTAATCTGTACTGGGGCTTCATAAATCTGCGCCTACGCTGCAAATAGCCCTTATTATTTTGGAAGCAATAGACCATATGTATCAAGGCGAATGTGGTGGGAGCACTGGGGCAACAACAACTGCCCCAGGTGTGTCAGAGAAAAACCCTGTTGATTTTCTGTGCAATGTTTTTTCTTTTGACCCATATGGTGTCGTTTTTACCCCAGAACTGCACCCCTCGTCTTTATACATAGACCCCAAAATATACAGTGGTTCTAAGGACAGAAACTTTAATGGTACATGGTAACGTTTATAAGGCAAACTCATGTAAAACCCCAAGGAATGGAGAGAGAGAAGGGCGACAGCATAGACATTTTGTATACATCAAGGGTATCAACAAGGTACAAGAAAAGCAAAAACAAAAGGCCAAATATATGTTTATTTGGCCACGCTCAGTGGCACTCATTTTGACACAATATATATATATATATATATATATATAATGTAGTGGGTTCTGCAGGGATTGTGTTTTCTACGTGTATACTTATTCATGGTTTGTGTTGTTTATTCCTGCAAGATCGTACTGATATAGAATATCTACAATATTGCTGTGCCTCCTCCACACATCCACCTAATGCTAGGTACGGCACAATAGTTCTCCACTGAAGGTGTAAGTAACCTGAAGGCATAGATACACATCCTACGGTTTCTAGATTCAGTACTTCGACGATAATGGAGACAGAGAAAAATATCAGTGGCTCTTAGCAATAATTACAGCTGCTGATGCCTACCGTCCACGAACTCACTCCCAATAGAGAAGATCCCTAACACGAGGAAGGACCCTCAGGGGTTATAACTGTAGGTTAGACAATAGTGGCTGTGGGAATCTATTCAATATTGCAGATTCCTTTAGGGTCTGTTATTCAAATATTCTTTGATAAATCTTGTGCTATATTTGTTTTACATTTGTAGCTATTAGAAATATGTTACCAACAATTAAACAAATACCATATACATTCTGGCACTGTAATCATTATAGGACAATAATAGTGTCTCTTGTCATTTATATAATCGTAGTTATTGAGGGAAAATCACTATCTTTTTACATAACATAAAGTCACAGGTGCAGCATGTATAATATCTTTCTTATTTCAGGACTGTCCTCTGTTTCCCCCGTTCCCCCCATAAGGGGCAGCACCGTACTTCCTACTGACTTCCGACTAAACGTAACCCTTTCCCGTTTAGATGGAATGTCACTTCCTGTCCCCATGGCTATGCAGCACATGTCACTTCCTGTTCAACATGGTGTCACCATGCCCCACGTGTTTCCTTCAGTTCCACTGGTCAATGTGGAGGACCATGGGTACCAAAGAAGCCATCACAGCTGTGGAGCACCACTGACGTTTGAAAGCTTCCGGCCTGTGTACCACTGCTGATGAAAGTGCAGTCCATCCTAGGACCATAGTGTACTAATGTCAGTGACATGTTTAAGGGGTCAGTCCACCCTAGAACCAACATGTCACTGATGGCAGTGACATGTTGAAGGGGTTAGATTTGGCTATATTTAGATTTTTGAACTTAGGAGGAGTTTTAGGAAGTGGTTATATGGGGCAATAGGATGAGTTATAGGGAGCCGTTGTATGGGGCAAAAGGAGGAGTTATTGCGAGAGGTTATATGGAGCAATAGGAGGCATTATAGGGAGCGGTAATATGGAGCAATAGATGGAGATATAGGGAGCGATAATATGGGGTAGTAGGAGAAGTTATAGGGAGGGGTTATATGAACCAATAGGAAAAATTACAGGGGCGTTATGGAGAGGTTATGTAGAGCAATAGGAGTAATTAAGAAGAGAATAGAGTAATAGTTAGATAGTAGAGTAATATAGAAGCCAGCGTTTGTTATGAAGCAATACGACAGGTTAGGGAGGCGTTATATGGAGCAGTAGAAGTTGGGAAGGAGTTCAAAATATCAATAGAAGTAGTTAGGGAAGGTGTTATATTTTATGGTTCTCAGGGGAAGACAATAATCCACCTTTGCATACCAAATGAATGCAGTAAATAATAAGTGAGTGGATGCTTAGTCCTCACTGAGGCTGCGGCGCAGAATGGACAGAACCGAGAAGTTGCAGACCTGGAGATTCATTCTACGGATGATCCAGTTGAAGGATAGCAAAGCCTTCTCAGGAGATTCAGGATGGAAGCAAGGTATCAGATCCTGCGCCTAGCGCTGGCATTTCTCTCCCGATGGGGAATAAACTTCTCCGGATAACAGACCTGCACGAAACGCAAGACATTGGAACAAGCGCCTTACATTTAATGCAGGGGGAATAATGTGAGATAAATGTAATCAATGAGCAACTTATTATTTCCCTTTGGATACAGTTATGCAATCATTCGATAATGAAATCCACATGTTTTCTGTTAGAGCAAAATGATGCTGCTATTCTTTTCTTTAGGTTTAGAGACATTCTTACATGTGAAGAACCCATGTCACTGTATACACAATCATTATATTATGATGCAGTTACTGTGGTTATAATCTTTACGCCAAATGTAAAAGAAAACAGGAATGCCTGTTCCATGTAATCTCCTGTCTATTTATATGTATGTATATATGTTGTTTTTGTTTGTATCACTGTACGTTATTTATTTATATGTGTTATATTTAATTGTCAAACAGTTGAAATAACTTGTACTTAAATAGTAAAGCGTTTTCCCTTTTTCTGTTGTTTTTGTGTCCCCCACGGGTAAAAAATAAAGCTAATCTCTTATTAACTTCTCTGACATTGATTTTTCTCTGTATATGTCCCAGTAAATCAATTTCTGATTGAATTCTCTCTCTGCTTTACGGAAGACTTTTCACATAACTTGTTGGGAGACTGAAACAGAAACAAAACAGGTCAGGTCTTGTATTCTGGGTTACTTAGACGTATGTGATGAGAATGTTTATACAGAGATACTAACAGAAGAGACACAGGTCCTTATTTTGCCAAGTTGTGCTTATAACATAGCACTATTTAGTAGATCCGGGCTTGTGTCCCTTCTTCTAGCATCGCTGTAAAATGATTTTATACTTTATTAATGCACAAAAAGAGAAATAATATGAAGCAATTTATTCTCATAATTTTTCGTGTATCCAGTTCCCTCCTCCTGTATCCTCATATTGTTCTAGATCAGAGGTCTCAAACTCAGTCCTGAAGGGCCCCCAGATTCATCACAGTCAGTTATGGGTTAATGTCCCAAAACAGGTGCGTTAACCCATAATTGAGTTGTTGAGTACCCCTTGTAGGTCCCTCTTTATAAATTCTGATAAAGCAGCTTCAACATCACACACACATGTTCTTCCGCCAGAATATGTTTGCGTTTTTTGTCTAATTTTATAACATAAAATGCCCGATTCTCGTCCGTAAACACAGGCAATGGACATACACAGATACAAAGTATCTTGGATGGTGCTCTCCTCTGAGCAATTATACACAAATACAGCAGGTGACTTAAATAAGAATATGTCACTACGTCTCTTTTCTTCCTTTGGAAAGGAGTCTACAGAGCGTGAGCTTAACAAACGGTGGGCTGTTCCCCCTCAACAATTTCAACAATTTCATTGTTTTTCATTTATTCATGAACAAACTGTAAAAAAAAGAGACTACGCTCTGTCAGCCTTATTCTGTAGAGAGGCAGTCAAAAATGTGTATGTTTTTTGTTTATACGATTCATGAAAAAACTGCAGATTGTTAGTTAATTGAATAGGGTCCTTAGTGTCAACAGAAAGAAAGCGCGGAGCCTTAGGTAAAATGCGGCATGTCCCCAGGGCCCAGGCTCACCCCAAACCCACATTTCCTACTGCCCTCTCACCCCCCTCTTGGTTACCGGTGACACCCGGAGGGGGGAAGGGGGCGGCTGGAGGAGCTAAAGGCTGGAAGTGAGGGGCGGAGAGATGGAGGCTGTTGTGGCGTCTGTTTGGGGGGTAAATGCAGAAGGGGCTCAGTAACGGTAATGCCTGGTTGTGGCATGGAGTGGGTAGGGCTCATTGTACTTTGAGCACCTGGGGCCCATCTCGTGGCTGACGTGGGGTCAGCTGAGTGGCTGAGACTTGGGACGATCCCAGCTAACAGACTATGATTTAAGTGGCTTTGTCCTTACCTGTGGGCGGAGCGCTCTGGCAGGGTTAGCACCTCCCCTTTCGCTGTATATGAATAAATGCCGAGGCCATTGCACCTCCAGACCTTTGTGTGTGCACTTTATTTGCGGGATGTTGCGATGGAGGTTGGGTAAGCAACATCGCAGGCTCCGGGGTCATCACAATTTCAGGAACATGATCATTTCCATATCATTTAACATACATTAAGTGAACGGATGGCACGGACCCCTGTGTAGCTGGAAGCTTACTGCATTGTTGCCTTCCTATAAACACACAATTTTAGCTACGGTGTAACACAGCTTCAGAGAGCAGTGGCACATCACTCATTCAAGCTGAGAACGCCAACCGTAATAGTACACAACACGTTTGGTGGTCTCTGTGTATTGGTAAAGACCGTGTATCAGGACAGAGTAAAGCATTGGAGATGGATGTGGCTGTTGTTGAGATGGTTTGGCCACAAAATGCATCGTTAAAAGTTCTTTTCCAAGGTTCCTGAAAGTCTTCTGCTGGAGAAGTCTTCATCTTATACTATATTAGTGAAAGCACTGTATGTTTGCCTGCCTGGATGTCCGGTGTCCCTAGGGGAAATCTCATTGGTCCCTTGGCCCGCCCGCCCCCGCACACCTCTCATTGGCCTGAGGCGGAGTGACGGGCCAAAGGACACACAGGGACACACACACACACAGGGAACACAGGGACACACACACACAGGGAACACAGGGACACACACACACACACACAGGGAACACAGGGACACACACACACAGGGGGACACACACACACACAGACACACACACACACACACACACACAGGGACACACACACACACAGGGACACACACACACACAGTGACAGACACACACACACACACACACACACACACACACACACAGTGACAGACACACACACAGTGACACACACACACACACACAGTGACACAGTGACACACACACACACACACACACACACTGTTACATACATTAGCGGGGCTCACAGTGTTAGCAGCACCCGCGCGCACCTCCTCCTCTCCCCGTGTCTCCCGCGCTTTCACCCCGACCCCCCCTCCCCCGGCGCCGCTACATTCAGCGGGACACACTATTATTACCCCTTCAGCGCCGCCCCCCCCCCCCCACCCAGTGTCAGCGGCCGTGCGAGACCCCCCCTCTATATCTCCCACCTCTCCCCCCCCCCCACACATATACATGCCCCCCCTCCCCGGCGCTACAACTCACCCCTCCCCGGCGGGGGAACAGCCAGTGGCCAGGCAGGCTGCCTCGCGGCGACGAGTGCCCAAGATGGCGGCGCCCGGGACACAGCGGGGGAGCGGCCACAACACGCTGCCTCCCGTCTCAGATCCACGTGGGACCTGCCGGATGGGTGAGTGAGCGGCCTTCACCTCCCCTCCACCCCCCCCCCTCCCCTCCAGTGTCAGTGTCTCCCCGATAACCCCCCCCCCCCCGGCGCCGCTACAGTCAGCGGGGGAGCGAGCGAGCGCCCGGGACACAGCGGGAGAGCGGCCACAACACGCTGCCTCCTGCCTCAGATCCACGTGGGACCTGCCGGACGGGTGAGTGAGCGGCCTTCACCTCCCCTCACCCACCCCTCACCCCCCATAACCTCCCCTCACCCCCTTTCACCTCCCCTCACTCCACTTCTCCCTTCCACCCCCCTTCACCTCCCCATTTACCTCCCCTCCACCCCCCCCTTCACCACCCCTCCACCCCCCCCCCTTCACCTCCCTTCCACCCCCCCCTTCACCTCCCTTCCACCCCCCCCTTCACCTCCCTTCCACTCCCCCCCCTTCACCTCCCCTCCACCCCCCCCTTCACCTCCCCTCCACCCCCCCTTCACCTCCCCTCCACGCCCCCCTCCCCCCCTTCACCTCCCCTCCACCCCCCCTTCCCACCGCCTCCCCCCCCTTCCCACCGCCTCCCCCCCCTTCCCACTGCCTCCCCCCCTTCCCACCGCCTCCCCCCCCTTCCCACCGCCTCCCCCCCTTCCCTTCACCTTCCCACCGCCTCCCCCCCCTTCCCACCGCCTCCCCCTTCCCCCCCTTCCCACCGCCTCCCCCCCCCTTCCCACCGCCTCCCAGCCCCCCTTCCCACCGCCTCCCCCCACCCCTTCCCACCGCCTCCCCCCACCCCTTCCCACCGCCTCCCCCCCCCTTCCCACCGCCTCCCACCCCCCCTTCCCACCGCCTCCCACCCCCCCTTCCCACCGCCTCCCCCCCCCCTTCCCACCGCCTCCCTCCCCCTTCCCACCCCCGCCATCCCACCGCCTCCCCCCCCCCTTCCCACCGCCTCCCTCCCCCTTCCCACCCCCCGCCATCCCACCGCCTCCCACCCCCCGCCTTCCCACCGCCTCCCACCCCCCGCCTTCCCTCCGCCTCCCCCCCCTTTCCACCACCTCACCCCTCCCCCTTCCCACCACCTCCCCCCCCTTTCCACCACCTCCCCCCATTCCCACCACCTCCCCCCCCTTCCCACCACCTCCCCCCCTTCCCACCACCTCCACCCTCCCCCCCTTCCCACCACCTCCCCCCCACCTCCCCCCTTCCCACCACCTCCCCCCTACTCCCCCTTCCCACCACCTTCCCCCTCCTCCCCCCTCCCCCCCTTCCCACCACCTCCCCCCTCCCCCCCTTCCCACCACCTCCCCCCTCCTCCCCCTTCCCACCACCTTCCCCCTCCTCCCCCTTCCCACCACCTTCCCCCTCCTCCCCCTTCCCACCAACTGCCCCCTCCTCCCCCTTCCCACCACCTTCCCCCTCCTCCCCCTTCCCACCACATCCCCCCTTCTCTCCCTTTCCACCACCTTCCCCCTCCTCCTCCTTCCCACCACCTCCCCCCTCCTCCTCCTTCCCACCACCTCCCTCCTTCCCACCACCTCCCCCCTTCTCCCACTTCCCACCACCTCCCCCCTTCTCCCCCTTTCCACCACCTCCCCCCTTCTCCCCCTTTCCACCACCTCCCCCCTCCTCCCCCTTTCCATCACCTCCCCCCTCCTCCCCCTTCCCACCACTTCTCCCCTTCCCCCCCCCGCTCCCCTTCCCCCCCCCGCTCCTCTTCCCCCCCTCCGCTCCCCTTCCCCACCCTACGCTCCCCTTCACCCCCCCTCCGTTCCCCTTTCCACCCCCTCCTCCGCTCCTCTTCCCCCCCCCTCCACCTCTTTTTCCCCTTTCCCCTCCCACCCCCTCCTCTAACCCTTCCCCCCCTCCTCTAACCCTTCCCCCCCCTCCTCTAACCCTTCCCCCCCTCCTCTAACCCTTCCCCCCCTCCTCTAACCCTTCCCCCCCCCTCCTCTAACCCTTCCCCCCCCTCCTCTAACCCTTCCCCCCCCTCCTCTAACCCTTCCCCCCTCCTCCACCCCTTGCCCCCCTCCTCCACCCCTTGCCCCCCTCCTCCACCCCCTCCTCCCCTTCCCGCCGCCCTTCGCCTTCATGCCCGCCTTACCGCCTCCCCACCCCCGCCTCTGCCTTTCACCCGCCCTTACTCCGGCCGCCTCTGCCTTTCACCCACCGCCTCACAGCCGCTGCACGCACTCAACAGACACCCGCCACACTCGACACATACCTGCCGCCACACACACCTGCTGCCTCCCGCCCCTACGCACCGACATCACTGACCCACCGCCTCACACCCTAGCAGGACCCCCACTCACAGACAGCACTCACAACCCACGCGCCACCCGCCGCCTCACACCCTAGCAGGACCCCCACTCGCACACAGCACTCACAACCCACGCGCCACCCGCCGCCTCACACCCTAGCAGGACACACGACTCAGATTTTTACATCACTTATGCCACCAAAATATACATTGTACTGTGGTGTGGTTACAATAAACCATTTTTATACAACATCGTATTACATTTTCTTCCATCTTTCTTTTCAATATTATTATCCAACCTTTACAACAAATACTCACCTATTGTTCCACAATTTATAAATAATACTACCTATTACGCATTTACCTCCCGGGCAACGCCGGGTCTCTCAGCTAGTGTCTAATAAAAAGATAAAAACAGCAGTTTTATTTTGATCAGTCACTTGGACATTCGAGGTTACATAGTTACATAGTTACATAGTAGATGAGGTTGAAAAAAGACGTACGTCCATCAAGTTCAACCTATGCTATATTTAGACAACAGATACTTTATCCTATATCTATACTTACTTATTGATCCAGAGGAAGGAAAACAAAAAAAAACAGATATCCAATAATATCTCACAAGGGGGAAAAAAATTCCTTCCTGACTCCAAGAATTGGCAATCGAATGAATCCCTGGATCAATATCCTTCCCATGTATACTTATTTGGTATATCCCTGTATACCTTTCATTTCTAAAAAGATGTCCAACCTTTTTTTGAACATATCTATTGTATCTACCATCACAGTCTCCATGGGTAATGAATTCCACATTTTAACTGCCCTTACTGTAAAGAACCCTTTCCTTTGTTGCTGGTGAAATCTTCTTTCCTCCAACGTTAAGGGATGGCCCCGAGTCCTTTGTAGTGCCCGTGGGATGAATAGTTCTTTTGAAAGCTCCTTGTATTGTCCTCGAATATATTTGTATATAGTTATCATATCCCCTCTTAGATGCCTCTTTTCTAATGTAAATAAATCTAATTTAGCTAGCCTCTCCTCATAAGTTAGATTATCCATCCCCTTTATTAATGTGGTGGCTCTTCTCTGCACTCTCTCTAGTTCCATAATGTCTTTTCTATGGAGTGGTGCCCAAAATTGTACTCCATATTCAAGGTGTGGTCTTACTAATGCTTCGTAAAGGGGCATAATTATGTTTACTTCCCTTCCATCCATTGCCCGTTTAATGCAAGATAAGATCTTGTTTGCCTTTGCAGCTACTGCATGACATTGGGCACTATTGCTAAGCCTGCTGTCTACAAGCACTCCTAAATTCTTCTCCATCAAGGATTCCCCCAATTGATCCCCATTAAATTTGTAAGTTGTCTGTTTATTCTTGCATCCCAAATGCATAACCTTACATTTATCTGTATTAAACCTCATCTGCCATTTACCTGCCCAAGTTTCCAGTCTCTCCAAGTCCTTCTGAAGAGAAATTACATCCTGCTCTGATTCTACTACCTTATACTATTTAGTATCATCAGCAAAGATGGAGACTTTGCTCTCTATGCCAACCTCAAGGTCATTAATAAACAAGTTAAAAAGCAGGGGTCCCAGTACCGATCCCTGAGGTACTCCACGCACGACTTTAGCCCAACCTGAAAAAGTTCCATTTATGACAACCCTCTGTTGTCTGTCCTTTAACCAGTTTTCAATCCAGGTGCATATATTATTACTGAGTCCAATTTTCTTTATTTTGTACACCAACCTCTTGTGTGAAACCGTATCAAAAGCCTTTGCAAAATCTAAGTAGACCACATC